>NC_057795.1:427156237-427311237 GCF_018294505.1 Triticum aestivum | reverse complement strand
GCTATTATATTATCTGTTTTGGATGTTTAATGGGCTTTATTATACACTTTTATATTATTTTTGGGACTAACCTATTAACTGGAGGCCCAGTCCAAATTGCTGTTTTTTGTCTATTTCAGTGTTTCGCCGAAAAGGAATACCAAATGGAGTCCAAACGGAATGAAACCTTCGGGAGAGTGATTTTTGGAACAAACGTGATCCAGAGGACTTGGAGTGGCGTCAAGAAAGAAGCGAGGAGGCCACGAGGCAGGAAGGCGCGCCTGCCCCCCTGGGCGCGCCCCCCACCCTCGTGGGCCCCTCGCAGCTCCACCGACCTACTTCTTCCTCCTATATATACCCATATACTCTGAAAACATCCAGGAGCACCATAGATCAGGAGTTCCGCCGCCGCAAGCCTCTGTAGCCACCAAAAACCAATTGGGACCCTGTTCCGGCTGGGGGTATGTACCAGTAGCTATGTGTTTGATCTCTCTCTCCCGTGTTCTTGATTTGGCACGATCTTAATGTATCGCGAGCTTTACTATTATAGTTGGATCTTATGATGTTTCTCCCCCACTACTCTCTTGTAATGGATTGAGTTTTCCCTTTGAAGTTATTTTATCGGATTGAGTCTTTAAGGATTTGAGAACACTTGATGTATGTCTTGCATGTGCTTATTTGTGGTGACAATAATGGGATATTCACGTGATCTACTTGATGTACATTTTGGTGATCAACTTGCGGGTTCAGTGACCTTGTGAACTTATGCATAGGGGTTGGCACACGTTTTCGTCTTGACTCTTCGGTAGAAACTTTGGGGCACTCTTTGAAGTACTTTGTGTTGGTTGAATAGGTGAATCTGAGATTGTGTGATGCATATCGTATAATCATGCCCACAGATACTTGAGGTGACATTGGAATATCTAGGTGACATTAGGGTTTTGGTTGAATTGTGTATTAAGGTGTTATTCTAGTACGAACTCTATGATAGATCGAACAGAAAGAATAGCTTCATGTTATTTTACTACGGACTCTTGAATAGATCGATCAGAAATGATAACTTTAAGGTGGTTTCGTACCCTACAATAATCTCTCCGTTTGTTCTCCGCTATTAGTGACTTTGAAGTGACTCTTTGTTGCATGTTGAGGGATAGTTATATGATCCAATTATGTTATTATTGTTGAGAGAACTTGCACTAGTTAAAGTATGAACCCTAGGCCTTGTTTCCTAGCATTGCAATACCGTTTACGCTCACTTTTACCACTTGTTACCTTGCTGTTTTTATAATTTCAGATTACAAAAACCTATATCTACCATCCATATTGCACTTGTATCACCATCTCTTCGCCAAACTAGTGCGCCTATACAATTCACCATTGTATTGGGTGTGTTGAGGACACAAGAGACTCTTTACTATTTGGTTGCAGGGTTGTTTGAGAGAGACCATCTTCATCCTACGCCTCCCACGGATTGATAAACCTTAGGTCATTGATACGTCTCCAATGTATCTATATTTTTTGATTGTTCCATGCTATTATATTACCCCTTTTGGATGTTTATGGGCTTTATTTTACACATTTATATCATTTTTGGGACTAACCTATTGAAGGAAATATGCACTAGAGGCAATAATAAAGTTATTATTTATTTCCTTATAATCATGATAAATGTTTATTATTCATGCTAGAATTGTATTTACCGGAAACATAATACATGTGTGAATACATAGACAAACAAAGTGTCACTAGTATGCCTCTACTTGACTAGCTCGTTAATCAAAGATGGTTATGTTTCCTAACCATGAACAATGAGTTGTTATTTGATCAACAAGGTCACATCATTAGTAGAATGATCTGATTGACATGACCCATTCCATTAGCTTAGCACCCGATCGTTTAGTATGTTGCTATTGCTTTCTTCATGACTTATACATGTTCCTATGACTATGAGATTATGCAACTCCCGTTTACCGGAGGAACACTTTGGGTACTACCAAACGTCACAACGTAACTGGGTGATTATAAAGGAGTACTACAGGTGTCTCCAATGGTCGATGTTGGGTTGGCGTATTTCGAGATTAGGATTTGTCACTCCGATTGTCGGAGAGGTATCTCTGGGCCCTCTCGGTAATACACATCACATAAGCCTTGCAAGCATTACAACTAATATGTTAGTTGTGAGATGATGTATTACGGAACGAGTAAAGAGACTTGCCGGTAACGAGATTGAACTAGGTATTGGATACCGACGATCGAATCTCGGGCAAGTAACATACCGATGATAAAGGGAACAACGTATGTTGTTATGCGGTCTGACCGATAAAGATCTTCGTAGAATATGTAGGAGCCAATATGGGCATCCAGGTCCCGCTATTGGTTATTGACCGGAGACGTGTCTCGGTCATGTCTACATTGTTCTCGAACCCGTAGGGTCCGCACGCTTAAGGTTACGATGACAGTTATATTATGAGTTTACATGTTTTGATGTCCCGAAGGAGTTCGGAGTCCCGGATGAGATTGGGGACATGACGAGGAGTCTCGAAATGGTCGAGACATAAAGATTCATATATTGGATGATATGGTTAGGCCAAGGGGTCAAGCCCATGAGGCTTTAGATCGGTGCAAAAGGAGTTTTGCGGAGTTCAGGGGGCCAAACGCCGGAGACCCTGGCGTCTGGCCCTGGGCCAGACGCCGAGGCCCATGGCGTCTGGGCCAGACGCCAAGGATTGTGGCGTTTGGTCCTGGAGTCCGAGTGGGACTCTTGCCTTTCGGGCAAAACCGACTTTGAGGAGGCTTTTGCTCCAAGTTTCGACCCCGGGGCTCAACATATAAATAGAGGGGCAGGGCTAGCACCAAAGACACAAGAAGTTGATCCACGTGATCTATTCCTTAGCCGTGTGCGGCGCCCCCAGCCACCATATTCCTCGATAATACTGTAGCGGAGTTTAGGCGAAGCCCTGCTGCTGTAGTTCATCAAGATCGTCACCACGCCGTCGTGCTGACGAAACTCTTCCCCGACACTTTGCTGGATCGGAGTCCGGGGATCGTCATCGAGCTGAACGTGTGCTCGAACTCGGAGGTGCCGTAGTTTCGGTGCTTGATCGGTCGGGCCGTGAAGACGTACGACTACATCAACCGCGTTGTGCTAACGCTTCCGCTTACGGTCTACAAGGGTATGTAGACAACACTCTCCCCTCTCGTTGCTATGCATCACATGATCTTGTGTGTGCGTAGGAAATTTTTTGAAATTACTACGGAACCCAACACCTATTAACCGGAGGCCCAACCCAGAATTGCTGTTTTTTGCCTATTTCAGTGTTTCGAAGAAACAAAATACCAAACGGAGTCCAAACGGAATGAAACCTTCGGGAACGTGATTTTCTCACCGAACGTGATCCAGGAGACTTGGACCCTGCTCCAAGGAACAAAAAAGGCGGTCATGAGGGTGGGGGGCGCCCCCCTGGGCATGTCCCCCTACCTCGTGGGCCCCCTGTTGCTCCACCGACATACTCCTTCCTCCTATATATACCTACATATCCCCGACAGATCAAAAAGAGAGCCAAAAACCTAATTCCACCGCCGCAACTTTCTGTATCCACGAGATCCCATCCTGGGGCCTGTTTCGGAGCTCCGTCGGAGGGGGCATCCACCATGGAGGGCTTCTACATCAACACCATAGCCCCTCCGATGAAGTGTGAGTAGTTTACTTCAGACCTTCGGGTCCATAGATAGTAGCTAGATGGCTTCTTCTCTCTTTTTGGATCTCAATACAATGTTCTCCCCCTCTCTTGTGGAGATCTATTCAATGTAATCTTCTTTTTGCAGTGTGTTTGTTGAGACCGATGAATTGTGGGTTTATGATCCAGTTTATCTATGAATAATATTTGAATCTTCTCTGAATTCTTTTATTTATGATTGAGTTATCTTTGCAAGTCTCTTCGAATTATCCGTTTGGTTTGGCCGACTAGATTGGTAGTTCTTGCAATGGGAGAAGTGTTTAGCTTTGGGTTCAATCTTGTGGTGTCCTTTCCCAGTGACAGAAGGGGCAGCAAGGCACGCATTGTATTGTTGCCATCGAGGATAACAAGATGGGTTTTTTTATCATATTGCATGAATTTATCCCTCTACATCATGTCATCTTGCTTAAGGCGTTACTCTGTTTTTAACTTAATACTCTAGATGCATGCTGGATAGCGGTCGATGAGTGGAGTAATAGTAGTAGATGCAGAATCGTTTCGGTCTACTTGTCTTGGACGTGATGCCTATATACATGATCATACCTAGATATACTCATAACTATGCTCAATTCTGTCAATTGCTCAACAGTAATTTGTTCACCCACCGTAGAATACTTATGCTCTTGAGAGAAGCCACTAGTGAAATCTATGGCCCCCGGGTCTATTCTCATCATATCAATCTCCATTACTTTAATACTTGCTTTGTTTTTACTTTGCCATTTACTTTTTACTTTGCATCTCTATATCAAAAATACCAAAAATATATTATTATCTCTCTATCAGATCTCACTTTCGCAAGAGGCCGTGAAGGGATTGACAACCCCTTTATCGCGTTGGTTGCAAGTTCTCAGTTTGTTTGTGTAGGTGCGTGGGACATTTGAGGAGCCTCCTACTGGATTGATACCTTGGTTCTCAAAACTGAGGGAAATACTTACGCTATAGTTTGCTGCATCACCCTCTCCTCTTCGAGGAAAACCAACACAAGCTCAAGACGTAGCAAGAAGAATTTCTGGCGCCGTTGCCGGGGAGGTCTTCGCTCAAGTCAAGACATACCAAGTACCCATCACAAACCCATCTCCCTCGCATTTACATTATTTGCCTCTCGTTTTCCTCTCCCCCACTTCACCCTTGCCGTTTTATTTGGCCTCTCTTTCCCAATATCCTCCTCTCTTTTTGCTTGCCGTTTTTCTATTTGCTTGTGTGTTGGATTACTTGTTGCCATGGCACAAGATAATACCAACTTGTGTGACTTCTCGAATACCAATAATAATGATTTCCTTAGTACTCTGATTGCTCCTCTTAATGATGTTGAGTCTTGTGAAATCAATGCTGCTTTGCTGAATCTTGTTATGAAAGATCAATTCACCGACCTTCCTAGTGAAGATGCCGCTACTCATCTAAACAATTTTGTTGATTTGTGTGATATGCAAAAGAAGAAAGATACGGATAACAATATTGTCGAATTGAAGTTATTTCCGTTATCACTTAGATCGTGCTAAAATTTGGTTTTCATCTTTGCCCAAAAATAGTATTGATTCTTGGAACAAGTGCAAAGATGCTTTTATCTCTAAGTATTTTCCTTCCGCTAAGATCATCACTCTTAGGAACGATATTATGAATTTTAAATAACTTGATCATGAGCATGTTGCCCAATCTTGGGAAAGAATGAAATTGATGCTTCGTAATTGCCCTACTCATGGTTTGAATTTATGGATGATCATACAAAAAATTTATGCCGATTTGAACTTTGCTTCTAGAAATCTCTTAGATTCGGCCGCGGGAGGCACGTTTATGGAAATTACGTTAGGGGATGCTACAAAATTGCTTGATAATATTATGGCTAATTATTCTCAATGGCACACCGAAAGATCTTCTAGTAAAAAAGTGCATGCTATAGAAGAAATCAATGTTTTGAGTGGAAAGATGGATGAACTTATGAAGATGTTTGCTCCTAAAAATACTCCTCTTGATCCCAATGATATGCCTTTGTCTTCCTTCATTGAGAATAATAATGAATCTATGGATGTGAATTTTGTTGGTAGGAATAGTTTTGGAAACAATGCTTATAGAGGAAATTTTAATACTAGACCGTTCCCTAGTAATTCCTCTAATAATTATGGAAATTCCTACAACAACTCTTATGGAAATTTTAATAAGATGCCCTCTGAATTTGAGAGTAGTGTTAAAGATTTTATGAATTCTCAAAAGAATTTTAATGCTTTGCTTGAAGAAAAAATGCTCAAAGTTGATGATTTGGCTAGGAACGTTGATAGACTTTCGCTTGATGTTAATTCTCTTAAACTTGGATCTTCTTCTCCTAAGCATGATATCAATGAGTCTCTCAAAGCAATGAGAATTTCCATTGACGAGTGCAAGGAAAGAACCGCTAGATTGCGTGCTAAAAAAGAAAGCTTTATAAAAGCGTGTTCTTCTAGTCTCCGTGAAAATAATGATGAGGATCTTAAAGTTATTGATGCGTCTCCGATTAGATCTATGTTTTGCAAGATGAATTTTGATGATTATGGGAGTGATGATGAATCCACTTTGCCTAGAAGGCATCCCAAAAATTCGGAGTCTTTAGATCTTAATGCTAAATTTGGTAAAAGAGAGATTGGAGAATCCTCAACTTCTAATAATATTGAACCTACGATCTCGGATTTCAAGGAATTTGATTATGATAATTGCTCTTTAAAAGGTTGTATTTCCTTGTTGCAATCCGTTGTTAATTCTCCTCATGCTTATAGTCAAAATAAAGCTTTTACCAAACATATCGTTGATGCCTTGATGCAATCTTATGATGAAAAACTGAATTTGGAAGTTTCTATACCTAGAAAAATTAATGATGAGTGGGAACCTACTATAAAGATTAGAATTAAAGATTATGAGTGTTTTGCTTTGTGTGATTTGGGTGCTAGTGTTTCCATGATTCCGAAAACTTTATGTGATATTCTAGGTTTCCATGATCTTGATGATTGCTCTTTAAATTTGCACCTTACGGATTCCACCGTTAAAAAGCCTATGGGAACGATCAATGATGTTTTTATTGTTGCAAATAGAAATTTGGTGCCCATAGATTTGATCGTTCTTGATATAGATTGCAATCTTTCTTGCGCTATTATTCTTGGTAGACCTTTCCTTAGAACGATTGGTGCGATTATTGATATGAAGGAAGGGAACATTAGATTCCAATTTCCTTTAAAGAAAGGCATGGAGCACTTTCCAAGGAAGAAAGTCAAATTACCTTATGAATCTATCATGCGTGCTACTTATGAATCTAGTGCCAAAGATGTCACTAGTTAGATCTATCCTTGCTTTTATGCCTAGCTAGGGGCGTTAAACGATAGCGCTAGTTGGGAGGCAACCCAATTTTTATTTGTGTTTTTTGTTTTTGCTCCGGTTTAGGAATAAATAATCCATCTAGCCTCTGTTTAGATGTGGTTTTATGTTTTAATTAGTGTTTGTGCCAAGTAGAACCTATAGGATAACCTACGATGATAGTTGATTTGATTCTGCTGAGAAACAGAAACTTTGCACGCACGAATATAATTTTGTTAAACCACAGGAACGTGATTTTGTGTTGATTCTTTTTGCTGGTGTTAAATATACAAATTTTCCAGGACTTCCTATTTTGGTAGGATTTTTAGAGTTCCAGAAGTTTGCGTTAGTTACAGATTGCTACAGACTATTCTGTTTTTGACAGATTCTGTTTTTTGTGTGTTGTTTGCTTATTTCAATGCATCTGTGGCTAGTAAATTAGTTTATGAACCATAAAGAAGTTGGAATACAGTAGGTTTAACACCAAAATAAATAAATAATGAGTTCATGGCAGTACCTTATGTGGTGGTGTAGGACCTTGAGAAGAGGTGTCTAGAGGGGGGGGGGGTGATTAGACACTAAGTACCAAAGTTGTAGTTTTTAACTTCTTTAAGTTTAAGTGGAGTTTAGGCACAACTTTAACATTCACAATACATAACAAGAAAGCATGCAAAGAGTATATGAGCAGCGGAAAGTAAACCATGCAACTTGCAAGAATGTAAAGGGAAGGGTTTTGGAGGATTCAAACGCAATTGGAGACACAGATGTTTTTGTCGTGGTTCCGATAGGTGGTGCTATCGTACATCCATGTTGATGGAGACTTCAACCCACGAAGGGTAATGGTTGCGCGAGTCCACGGAGGGCTCCACCCACAAAGGGTCCACGAAGAAGCAACCTTGTCTATCCCACCATGGTTGTCGCCCACGAAGGACTTGCCTCACTAGCGGTAGAGCTTCACGAAGTAGGCGATCTCCTTGCCCTTATAAACTCCTTGGTTAAACTCCACAATCTTGTTGGAGGCTCCCAAGTGACACCTAGCCAATATAGGAGACACCACTCTCCAAGAAGTAACAAATGGTGCATTGATGATGAACTCCTTGCTCTTGTGCTTCAAATGATAGTCTCCCCAACATCAACTCTCTCTCATAGGATTTGGATCTGGTGGAAAGAAGATTTGAGTGGAAAGCAACTTGGGGAAGGCTAGAGATCAAGATTCATTTGGTTGGAATGGAATATCTTGGCCTCAACACATGAGTAGGTGGTTCTCTCTCAGAACTGGTAAGTTGGAAGTGTAGGTTTGTTCTGATGGCTCTCTCCATGAATGAAGAGGGGGTGGAGGGGTATATATAGCCTCCACACAAAATCTAACCGTTACACACAATTTACCAAACTCGGTGGGACCGAATCAACAAACTCGATCGGACCGATTCAGTAAACCTAGTGACCGTCAGGGTTTTCGGTGGGACCGATATGCAACTCGGTAGGACCGATATGGTTAGGGTTAGGGCATAACGTAATCTCGGTGAGACCGATTACACAAACTCGGTGAGACCGATTTTGGTAATTAGCTAACCAGAGAGTTGGTCAGGCAAACTCGGTGGGACCGATTACTCAAACTCGGTGGGACCGATTACTCAAACTCGGTGGGACCGATTTTGGTAATAAGTTAAGCAGAGAGTTTGCATTGTAATCTCGGTAGTACCGATTGCTCAAACTCGCTGAGACCGATTTTGGTAATGGACATACACAGAGAGATTACAATCCCATCTCGGTGAGACCAAGATCCCTATCGGTGAGACCGATTTGTCTAGGGTTTGTGGCAGTGGCTATGACATCTGAACTCGGTGGCGCCGGATAGAAAGAATCGGTGGGGCCGAGTTTGACTTTAGGTTTAGGTCATATGTGTGGAAGTGGGAAAGTAGTTGAGGGTTTTGGAGCATATCACTAAGCACTGTGGAGCAAGAAACTCATTAAGCAACACCTCATCCCCTCTTGATAGTATTGGCTTTTCCTATAGACTCAATGTGATCTTGGATCACTAAAATATAAAATGAAGAGTCTTGAGCTTGAAGCTTGAGCCAATCCTTTGTCCTTAGCATCTTGAAGGAGTTCCCACATCTTTTAGTCCATGCCACTCCATTGTTGAACTTATCTGAAACATACTAGATAAAAGTGTTAGTCCAACAAGAGATATGTTGACATTAATTACCAAAACCACCTAGGGAGAACTTGTGCTTTCAATCTCCCCCTTTTTGGTAATTGATGACAATATACATCAAAGCTTTAGATAAAGATATAAAGAATAGCAAGTAAAGCTTTGGAAAGACATGTAACAAGCATAGGCTCCCCTACATGTATGCAATCATGTGAATATGGAATATAGAAGCATGTGAGAGCATAACCATGATAGAGTAGGCAATGTGTTACGTGTATCTTGGTCATATGCATCAGAGCAAAGAATATTAAAGAAAATACCTTCATGCTCATGAGTCCTTCTTGCAAACAGTATGTACATCAGCAAGAATTCCTCATACACATGATTGTGATGCATATACTTACCTTGTAGTCTTGAGTTGGCTTAGGATGGAGTGAACCTGCGTAAACAAGGTTAGATAACACATGTACATCTACTAGCCAGAGCAAACAGAAGAAACCACAAGAATACCAAGACTGGGATGACATGTAGAGAGTGAGTACTAAGTACCACATTGGATTAGACATGTCCCCAAGGGTAAAGATATGCAATGAATTTAAATGATTTCTTCCCTTAGATGTCTTGCTCCCCCTGAATCTAACATGGGATATTGGGAGAAGATAGGGAACAGAAAATCAGAGCTGAAAGATATAAATGAACAGAGCTAATGCAAATAAGCACATATGAACATGTCTTTCCCCTCAAGAAGACATGTGGCATCTCTCCTCTTGAACACCAAGCATCTGGGATCCTTGAGAAATACTTTCTACTTGAGTATTCTCTCCCCCTGGAGATCTCTTTCTCCCCCTGTGGAAGTAATACTCTCTCCCTTTTGGAAGTGATAAGCTTTGATGTGATCTCTCTCTCCCCCTTTGACATCAATTTCCAAGAAGGGTTTGATCCTTGAGTCATAGAACAAAGCATTTATATAAATGTGATGCTTGTAGAGGATAATATTCATTGAGTGGAGCTGGATCAGAAGAAACACAGAATAAGTGGCAAACTGTTTTTCCTGTTGTGAAATCGATGGCACCGAGTGGTATGCTTCGGTAGTACCGAAAGGATTTGGTTGGACCGAAAACAATAAATCAGTGAAACCGAGTTCATCGCAGAGAAAACACTTGTCACCTCAGCTCACTAGACTAGTAAGATCTCACAAAGATTTGCAAGGAATTTACTGAATGATATGCAATGAATTGGATGTAGAAAATGCAGAGCAAACAGAATGAAATCTACATGAAGTTTTTTTGAAAGGGGAAACAAATATGCATGAGACAAATGCAAAAGCACAGAAAAGAGCACGAGAGGACTTCATCTAGAGATGGTCGGCGACAAAGTCACCTATGTTAGAGTATATTGACTTAGGAGTCAAGTGAGATCACTTGATCATAGGTCATACTCATCGTTTAAGCTCAAAATGGGGTTACCATTTTTCGTTTAAGCATCTTGATGTATTCACATCTTGTCGAGTTGCTTTAGCTCATGACTCGGAGTAAAGCTTCTCTAAGATGGAATAACATACCTTGGTTGGTGGTGTTGACCATGTAGTTGAACTTGTGTGGGTTGCTCAAGGTTGATGTAGCTCATCATGAGTTGGGAGCACCACTTGGAATTTGAGTCCATCTTCCTACATGGGTTAGTTCTTGCAAGGAAGAGCACTTGTGTGTCCAAAAATGACAATCATGAAGCTCAACATAGAATTTGTCAAAGGATATGTTTGAATGGTTCCATGCTTCCTTGTCTTCAACCACCATAGTGTAGAAACTTGGTGATGTAGAGATTGCTCAAGATGTGAGTAGATTACAATCTCATAGAATTTGATTCAACCAAGTACCTTCATGGGTTATATAACATGCAAGATGCAAATATATCCAAGACATAAGATTTTCATCATAAGAAAAATTTCAAGGATTAGTCATAAGCTCATGTCTTGCATGTATCCAATGGAGTTTCTACTCCAAGTTTGAAGCATCTATGATGTTCAATTCTCCTCTCAACCTGCAAAACACTTTCTCATCAAGAGGTTTAGTGAATATATCCGCTAATTGCTTTTCGGTGCGGACATGCTTAAGATTAATGTCACCCTTAGCAACATGATCTCGAATGAAATGATGATGAACTTCAATATGCTTAGTTCGAGAATGTTGTACGGGATTATGACCAATTTTGATAGCACTTTCATTGTCACAAAGCAATGGAACATGTTTGACATATATGCCATAATCTTTAAGAGTTTGGGTCATCCAAAGTAATTGAGCACAACATGAACTAGCAGCAATGTACTCCGCTTCGATGGTAGATAAGGATACCGAGTTTTGTTTGTTGGAGGACCAAGACACAAGAGATCTACCAAGAAATTGACAAGTACCCGAAGTGGACTTTCTATCAACCTTGTCTCCGGCATAGTCCTAGTTGGAGTAGCCAACAAGATCGAAAGAGGCCCTCTTAGGATACCAAATGCCAAAATTTGGTGTATGAATTAAGTATCTCACTATCCTTTTTATGGCCTTAAGATGACATTCTTTAGGAGCAGCTTGATATCTTGCACACATGCACACACTTAGCATAATATCGGGACGTGAAGCACATAGGTATAACAATGAACCAATCATAGAGCGATAAACCTTTTGATCAACCGGTTCACCATCTTTGGTCAAATCAAGATGTCCACTAGTAGGCATTGGTGTAGACATACCTTTGCACTCTTGCATATTGAACTTCTTGAATAAGTCCTTAGTGTACTTCGTTTGAGAAACAAAGGTACCTTCCTTAGTTTGCTTGATTTGCAACCCAAGAAAGAATTTGAGTTCACTCATCATTGACATCTCAAACTTTTCCGACATTAGCTTTCCAAACTTCTCACTAAAATGAGGGTTAGTTGATCCAAATATGGTATCATCAACATAATTTTGGCATACAAATAATTCTCCATTAACCCTTTTAGTAAAAAGTGTGGAATCAATTTTCCCAATTTCAAATCCCTTTTCAAGAAGAAACTTGGTCAAGCATTTATACCAAGCTCTAGGAGCTTATTTAAGACCATAAAGAGCTTTGTGAAGTTTGTAAACATGATTGGGTTTCTTAGGATTGACAAAGCCGGGAGGTTGTTTAACGTAAACTTCCTCCTCTATTTCACCATTTAGAAAGGCACTTTTAATGTCCATTTGGTATAAGGTGATATCATGGTGATTAGCATAGGCAAGTAAGATGCGAATGGATTCAAGTCTAGCAACGGGAGCATAAGTCTCACCATAGTCCATACCTTCGACTTGTGTGTAGCCTTGGGCGACGAGACGTGCTTTGTTGCGAACTACTTGTCCATCTTCATCTTGCTTGTTGCGAAACACCCATTTGGTACCGATGATGTTGTGTTTGTTGTCGGGCTTCTCAACCAATGTCCAAACTTGGTTTCTCTCAAAGTTGTGTAGCTCTTCATGCATAGCATTTATCCAATCCAGATCTTCCAATGCTTCTTCGACCTTCATAGGTTCAATGCTAGAGATGAAAGAATAGTTTTCACAGAAGTTAGCTAAACGAGTTTTAGAGCGAGTGATTCTCCCGGTTTGAATATCATTGTAGATTTGCTCTACGATATGGTCTTTAGCAATTCTTGGTCGAACTCGTGAAAGCTTTTGCTTGGTTCTTGGTTGAACTTCTTCTTCATCTTGTTCTTCTTCTTGTCATTCTTCATTGTTGGCGTTGTCGTTCTCTTGTCGTGGTGGAGAAGGAGGTTGTTGATGTTCATCTTGATGCACTTCCTCGTTTTCTTCATCTTGGTGTGTTCCACTTGTGGATGCTTCCGTATCAACTCTTGGTTCACCTTGTCGTGAAGTAGAAGCTTCCACTTGGACGGACGAGGTACTCTCCTTCACTTCCGTTGGATAGACCTTGCCAATAGACAAGTCTTGGATTGCTTCCGAAGGATCTTTGTCTCCTACATCAATTGGCAATTGCTCTACTTGCGAGCCGTTAGATTCATCAAACTTCACATCTACTGTCTCTTCAACCTTTTGGGTGAAATTGTTGTAGACACGGTAAGTGTGAGAGTTTGAGCCATAACCTAGTAGGAAACCTTCATGAGACTTAGGAGCAAATTTAGAACGACGATGCTTATCAAGAATGTAGCACTTTGAGCTGAATACTCAAAAGTATCCAACTTGGGGTTTGTTACCGGTGAGGAGCTCGTATGCCGTCTTGCCGAGTAGCTTGTGAAGATACAAGCAATTTGTTGCATGACAAGCTATCTCAACCGCTTCTGCCCAAAAGTGCTTCGGCGTCTTGTACTCATCAAGCATCGTTCTCGCCATTTCGATGAGCGTCCGGTTCTTCCTCTCAACAACTCCATTTTGTTGATGTGTGTATGTAGCCGAGAACTCATGTGAAATCCCTTCTTCGTCAAGAAAGGTGTCCACGTTTGCGTTCTTGAACTCCATTCCGTTGTCGCTGCGAACCTTCTTGATCTTCACTTCAAACTGATTTTGAGCCTTCCTGGCGAAGTTTTTGAAGATCTTCTGGACCTGCGATTTGTCATCAAGAAAGAACACCCATGTAAATCTTGAAAAATCATCAACTATAACTAGACCAAAAGAATTTCCACCGAGACTCTTATAAGCGTTGGGACCAAAAAGATCCATGTGAAGTAGCTCAAGTGGCCTCCTTGTGGTCATGATGTTTTTCACGGGATGACTTCCTCCAACCTGTTTACCTGCTTGACAAGCACTGCAAAGTCTATCCTTATCAAATATGACATCGTTAACACCAAGGATATGATTCCCTTTAATAAGCTTGTCAAGGTTTCTCATGCCAACGTGACCTAGTCGTCTATGCTATAACCAACCTTTTGAGGATTTAGCAATGAAGCAAGTTTTAGGTTGAGCCTTTTTAGAGAAATCAACAATGTAAAGATCACCTCTACATATACCGGTAAAGACCATTTTATGATTGTCTCGACGAAACACTTGGCAGTCTACTTCAGTAAATAGGACATTAAAACCGAAATCAGCAAGTCTAGATACTGAAAGCAAATTGTAGCCAAGAGATTCAATGAGCATAACATTCTGAATAGAGCTATCATGTGAGATGGCCACCTTACCGAGGCCAACCACCTTACCCTTTGAGTTATCACCGAAAGTGACATACTTTCGAGGACTATCATTTTCAGCAAGCTCACGAAACATGTCTTTATCTCCGGTCATGTGATCGGTACATCCACTGTCAAGAACCCATTCCTTTCCTCCTGAAATATATCCCCGAAGATTTGCCATAAGACCAAAATGTCTCATTGCATTGTCAAGATCGAAGTCACTACCATCATCCTCATGATAGTATCCATGTTCAACATCGTCATGTGGTGGATCAAGTCCTAGAGAGGGTAATTCGTTAGAGTGAGTTTGACAATGATCTTGCTTATGAATTCTTATAGCTTCGGAAATAATATCACCAATAATTCCAACATCTCCTTTGGCACGCATAAGGTTTGTAAGTTCAAATAGACGATCACCAAACATAGGATCACTAGTATTCATCTTACTCAAGGCAATGGACTTATGGAGAATTTCATCTAGATTTTTCAAGGAATAATTTGGAAAGTGTTCCTCAAGAAATTTCCATATGGTGTAGGCACACTTAAGAGTAGGCAAGTTTCTAATCAAGTTTCTAGGCAAGCCTCTAATGATAAGTTCAACAGTTCTAAGATTGCGAATCATGTCAATTGACTCATCAAGGGTAGGATGCATAGGATCAACATGAGGTGCACAAGGGCTAGCACTGTACTTGTTCATATGATATTGATTGAAAATTACAAGCATCTCATTTTTTCACTCATGAAAATACTCTCCATCAATAATAGGCACTCTATGTCTAAGACTCCCCAAAGTAGACTCATCCATCTTCCTCCAATGGTGATTAAACCAAGGCAATGGAGACCAATGCTCTGATACCACTTGTAGGACCTTGAGAAGAAGTGTCTAGAGGGGGGGGGTGATTAGAAACTAAGTACCAAAGTTGTAGTTTTTAACTTCTTTAAGTTTAAGTGGAGTTTAGGCACAACTTTAACATTCACAATACATAACAAGAAAGCATGCAAAGAGTATATGAGCAGCAGAAAGTAAAGCATGCAACTTGCAAGAATGTAAAGGGAAGGGTTTTGGAGGATTCAAACGCAATTGGAGACACGGATGTTTTTGTCGTGGTTCCGATAGGTGGTGCTATTGTACATCCACGTTGATGGAGACTTCAACCCACGAAGGGTAATGGTTGCACGAGTCCACGGAGGGCTCCACCCACGAAGGGTCCACGAAGAAGCAACCTTGTCTATCCCACCATGGCCGTCACCCACGAAGGACTTGCCTCACTAGCGGTAGATCTTCACGAAGTAGGCGATCTCCTTGCCCTTACAAACTCCTTGGTTCAACTCCACAATCTTGTCGGAGGCTCCCAAGTGACACCTAGCCAATCTAGGAGACACCACTCTCCAAGAAGTAACAAATGGTGCGTTGATGATGAACTCCTTGCTCTCGTGCTTCAAATGATAGTCTCCCCAACACTCAACTCTCTCTCATAGGATTTGGATCTGGTGGAAAGAAGATTTGAGGGGAAAGCAACTTGGGGAAGGCTAGATGTCGGTGTCAAAACCGGCGGATGTCGGGTAGGGGTTCCCGAACTGTGCGTCTAGGCGGATGGTAACAGGAGACAAGGGACGCGATGTTTTTACCCAGGTTCGGGCCCTCTCGATGGAGGTAAAACCCTACTCCTGCTTGATTAATATTGATGATATGTGTAGTACAAGAGTAGATCTACCACGAGATCAAAGAGGCTAAACCCTAGAAGCTAGCCTATGGTATGATTGTTGTTCGTCCTACGGACTAAAACCCTCTGGTTTATATAGACACCGGAGAGGGTTAGGGTTACACAGAGTCGGTTACAATGGTAGGAGATCTACATATCCATATCGCCAAGCTTGCCTTCCACGCCAAGGAAAGTCCCATCCGGACACGGGACGAAGTCTTCAATCTTGTATCTTCATAGTCCAGGAGTCCAGCCAACGATGATAGTTCGGCTATCCGGACACCCCCTAATCCAGGACTCTCTCAGTAGCCCCTGAACCAGGCTTCAATGACGATGAGTCCGGCGCCCATATTGTCTTCGACATTGCAAGGAGGGTTCCTCCTCCGAATACTTCATAGAAGATTTTGAACACAAGGATAGTGTCCGGCTCTGCAAAATATGTTCCACATTCCCCCGTAGAGAGAATAATCTTTACACAAATTCAATCTGCTGATGTATTCTGTGGCGTGATGTCACACCACGACCAAGCCTTTATTGGAATCCTTTTTACTGTCCCACCTCATCGTGTTTAGTGAGGCGGTTTCCTTGGCACGTCTTGTCAAAGCAGAGATCGTGTCCCCTTATTCCGGGATTCTCATCAATACGGGCGTGGGTAATCCAACCGCGCCATTGATTACGGTGCTTGGGAGATAAGCGAGTTTTATCAGGCTGGTGGGGACGCATAATTTCGTCCGTCCATATAAGGGGATAAGGATCCACCTTTTTACCTACGCCTTCTTCCTCCTTTGCTTATCCATTTCCGCGTACTCGAGCTCCAGCGCCCAAGTCCGCACATCTCGCCTCAACCTTCCCCAGCCATGTCCGGAGCGGGAGGCAAGTGGATGGCCTCCTCCATCACGGAGGGCACATCAAAAAGTTGAGGAAAGTCGGATACCTGCACAATGACATTGCGCACCGGCTTCCAGACGAGGGGCAGCTTGTCCCCACACCCAGGCCCCATGAGAGGGTGGTGTTCCTTCCCCATTTCCTCCGCGGACTGGGCTTCCCACTCCACCCATTTGTCCGGGGGCTCATGTTCTACTACGGCCTGGATTTCCACGATCTGGCCCAGAATTTCATCCTCAAGATCTCAGCGTTTATCGTTGTGTGCGAGGCCTTCCTCCGCATCAAGCCCCACTTCGGCTTATGGCTGAAGACCTTCAATGTCAAGCCGAAGGTAGTGGGCGGCCAGCAGGCGGAGTGCGGAGGCGCCATGGTAGGCAAGATGCCCAACGTCATATGGCTCAAGGGTGCCTTCGTGGAAACCATCAAAGGGTGGCAATCGGGGTGGTTCTACATCACCGAGCCGCGTGACCCTGAATGGGCAGCGGCCCCCGAATTCCGATCTGGCATCCCCACACGGCTCACCTCCTGGAAAGAGAAGGGCCTGACGTGGGGTGATTTGGAAGAGCTGACCGAACTCCAAACCTGCGTCCAAAACCTTGTGAACAAGAAGATCAAGCTCGTCAACATAGTCCAGGTCATGCTCATCCGCCGGATCCTCCCGTGCCAACAACGGGCCTTCAACTTGTGGGAGTTTGATCCGGCACAACACCAAACTTTGAGCAGGCTCTTTGACACTACGTACGAAGATGCCTGGAAGGTGCTGTTCAAGGGCGCCGAGGCTCCCGCATCCGCTACCGAAGATCGCGGATTCAGCTCGCAGCGTCAAGCCGGTGAGGTAAGCTATTTTACCCTTTATAGAACACTTGTTTTTCATAGTTTGACTCTATGCGGGATCTAAACTCCCCTACCTTTGACAGGCCTGGCAGAAGAAGTCCGGGCAGGTTAACTGTCCGGCTCCCTTACCAGAAGACCCAGCGGGCGCCCAATTGACGGGGCTGCTGGTTCCGGCACCTCACATGGTGCCGGATAAGAAGGCCAAGAAGAAGGTCACGGGAACCCGAAAGAGTTCCCTGCGTCAGGTGTTATCGGACTCATCGTCCGATGACTCCGAGGCGGACTCCTCCCGCGAAGACGAGGAGGAGAAAAAAGAGGCTTCTCCCCAAGTGGGGGGAGAGAAGAAAAGGAAGGCCTCCCCAACTGGGGAGGCCGAAGGGTCCAAGAAGGGAAGGACCCTTCCTCCGGACTACTCCACCAACTCCGACGACGGCGAAGAGGAGTGGCCACCGAGGGCTAAGCCCCTGGTGACATCGTAAGTGTCCAGATACCAGAATAATTCATGGCCTTTCATTTATCACATAGAATCTCCTAACGCTGAATACAACCCTGCAGCCCGCCCAAGGATGGGCTCTACATTTCAACGAGCGGCTCCCTGGCTCCGTCGGACATGAACAACACTTCACTTCTGGCCGCCTCCTCTCCTCACGCTGCTGATGATGCCGAGGTGGGGTCTCAAAAGGGGCCCATCCCGGCGGAGGAGGTCCCGGAGGTGCCGCAAGGATACCTCCCGGACTTTGGGCATAAGAGGGATCAAACCCCAAGGGGTTCTAAGTCCGGCCCTGGGCCGGACTCCGCACCGGAACCTTCAGTGGTTCCGGAGTTCGACGGGCGATCCCTTCATAAGAAGGGCGAGACTGCGACACCGGTGACCTCCATCCAACCAGAGGCGCCGGATAATTTGCTGGAGGCGCTTAACGGCGCCTCCATCAACGAGGAGCACCACACTGTTATGAGTGCGGTGATCCAGAAAGTTTAGTCCGCCAAGAGCGGGCTGACTGAATCCTGTACCAGTCTTCTAACAGGCTTTGAGGTAAGTTTTTAGATATGTAAGAATATTACCACATAGACAGTAGCCCCTGATGCTCAGTTTGGTGTTCGGAAAGAAAAGTCGAGCTGAGGATCTAAAAAGATATACGCAGGAGTCTAACATAAATATGTCAATATGGGAATGCAGGCTGCATTGCTGACCTCTGCCGCACTGACTGGGGAGGTCAATGCATTGAAGGAGAGCCTCGAGCGGTCCGAGAACGAGCTCGGCCTTGCCAAGAAGCAGCTCGAGGACAAGGAAGGTAAGTAATACCTTATTAAAGTAATACCTTATAGAAAGGATTTGGTTGCAAAAAATGACAGGAATAACATGGGTGTTGCAGGGGCCACGAACGAGGTGGCGACCCTGAAGGAAGCGGTGTCCAAGGCCGAAAATAGTGCAGCCTTGGAGCGCACCGAGCGAGAGAAGCAGGAGGCGCGGGTGGCGGAGGTGCGGCAAGAGCTCCAGGCTCTCATGGAAAAACACGAGAGTTTGGAGCATGACTCGAAGACTCGAGAGTCCGAGCTCGCCTTGGCTTTTGAGAGTGCCAAAGCCGCTAAGGCCGAAGCCCAGAAGGCCCTCCAGGAGATCGAGGCGATAAATAAGATAGCGGCGGGTAAGGCATTCTTTATGCAAAGCAAGCATGTAAAAGTGAATTATCTGTTACTTGCCCAAATCCGGAGCTCTCCAGGAGCGTTCGCCGATCTGCCCCGTAGTGTGTCTGATGCTGCCGCATTCTACCGAGCCAAGGAGGGGAGCTCGATGGAAAAGGTGTTCCGGTCTCAATATGCTGAGGTCGGACATCCGGTGCCCATGAGCGACCAGCTGAAGCAGCTGGTCGAGCTCCACAAGGTGGCCGGACAGGCCATGAAGGGCCTCATAGTTCGGCTGTGGCCTAAAGAAGCCATGCCTGGGAGCTACTTCGGTTTGGTGCGGCGGCTGGTGGACGCCTATCCATGGATTGAAGTCATCAAGCGCTCCGTCTGCATTGAAGGTGCCCGTCGGGCCCTTGCCCGTGCTAAAGTGCACTGGGGCAAGATGGACGCCGAGAAGCTTGTGACGGACGCGGCACCGCCAGGCAAGGAGTATCGCAAGCCTGAGATGTACTATGAGGGCGTCCTGAAGGGTGCCCACCTTATAGCGGGTGAATGCTCCAAAGATGTAATTTTTGAGTAGACTCGCATTTGTTATCCTATACGCTGAAAACTTTGTTCATATGCGCTAAGCAATGCTTGTTAATTTAAAATATTACCATCTGTGCGGCCGTTTATCAAATTTTAGAGATGGCGAGTCGTTAGCTTCAGCCCCCATGCCCCGAGTGCTGGGGTGTTCGGGATAAACTTGAGCGCTCTTGTTCCATTCTTGGGTCCTTCGAGGGAGGCGTTCAACACGATGAATGAGGCAACCAGACTATAATGCTTGAACACTCTCACTTAGCCATAGAATTCTATAATTTTAAATTTCGGCGAAGCCCCTGGTATTCGGAAGACCGAGTTCGGGGTGCTATCCACGCCTTGGCCGGACAATGCCGACTCCTCGCTCTAAGCGGCATGAGTCTTTAGGGACTCGAAAAACCTCTCGAACAGCGACCGACTCTCGCCCTATCATGACGGTCAGTTTTAGCTTTCTCCACTGAGGTGCTCAACCCAGCTCAAGCGGGGCACAATCGCAGTGGTTCTCCCAGCGCTACCTTAGCCGATATAACGTAACGTAAGGTACCAAAATATGGGAGCCGGGCAAACCCAACTATTGACCCAAGACATGATTCGGAGCCGATGCATATAATGCTATAAGTTCGGGGTGCCGCACTTGTGAAAGTGTTCGGACTTATCACACCATGTTTTGGGGTACTTAAGCCCCTGGTGTATTGACCGTACCAAGTTGTACGGGTGCAACATGTCATAGATGAACATGTATAGAAAAAAAAGGAATGCAATAATAAGCAGAAGCTATGTATTGTTTATTCAAAAGATACCGCAATGAAAGCAGAACGATACAAATAGTGTGATAAGCAAGGGATGGGACTATTTAACATGTCCCCTTCCAGGGGTAGGCTACGGGATGGTATGTAAAACAGGTATACTGTTCGTAATAGAGACCACCTGGACACTCGACGTAGCTTTTCTGCTTCCCTGGCTGTTGCATCGTGAGTTCGGCGATTCTACTGCCGGACAGGGCTTCTGGAAAATGGAGTCCTGAGAATAAGAAAAAAAAGAATGACACAATTGGGAGCCCCTTGTGCGGTTGAGCCGCACTCTGGGCATGTCGTGGTCGTGCCCCTCCCCCTATGCCCATGGTATCTCCAGAGCGTAGTTATGTACGCGTGGTACTGGTCTCGCGATTTCGCGAGGGCTGGGGTTGGGGCCGCATTGCTATGCGTGCTCGGAACGTGCCAGGCGGTCTTGTTGTAGGTTACTCCGGGCGCGCTTAACGGTGTCCGGACGTTTAGTAGTCGGACTCGAGAATTGCCTTAAGAGGCTGCTTTGTACTTCCGCCGTGAGGGCCGCCGTATGCTCCTCCGTTAGGAGAGAGTGTTCGGTGTTTCCATTGACCGTGATTACTCCTCGAGGTCCTGGCATCTTGAGCTTGAGGTATGCGTAGTGCGACACTGCATTGAACTTTGCAAATGCGGTTCGTCCGAGCAGTGCGTGAAAGCCGCTGCGGAATGGGACTATGTCGAAGATTAATTCCTCGCTTCGGAAGTTATCCGGGGATCCGAAGACCACTTCAAGTGTAATTGAGCCTGTACAGTTGGCCTCTACACCTGGTATGACGCCTTTAAAGGTCGTTTTTGTGGGTTTAATCCTTGAGGGGTCTATGCCCAGTTTGCACACTGTATCCTGGTAAAGCAGGTTCAGGCTGCTGCCGCCGTCCATCAGGACTCTAGTGAGGTGAAATCCGTCAACAATTGGGTCAAGAACCAATGCGGCGAATCCGCCGTGGCGGATGCTAGTGGGGTGGTCCCTTCGATCCAAAGTGATCGGGCAGGAGGACCACGGGTTGAACTTTGGGGCGACTGGCTCCATCGCATATACGTCCCTTAGTGCACGCTTCCGCTCCCTTTTGGGTATGTGGGTTGCGTATATCATGTTCACTGTCCACACTTGTTGGGGAAAGCCCTTTTGTCCTCTATTGTTCGGCGGCCGGGGCTCCTCCTCGTCATCGCTATGCAGCCCCTTGTCATTGTTTTCGGCATTTAACTTGCCTGTCTGCTTGAATACCCAACAATCCCTGTAGGTGTGGTTGGCTGGTTTTTCGGGGGTGCCATGTATCTGGCACGAGCGAGCGAGTATTCGGTCCAAATTGGACGGGCCCTGAGTATTTCTTTTGAATGACTTTTTCCGCTGACCGGGTTTAGAGCCTCTGAATCCGGCATTGACTGCCGTATCTTCAATATTATCACTGTTAATGCGGCGCTTGTGCTTGTTGCGATGCGACCTGCCATTGCTGTCCTTGGTATCCGAACTACCAGGGTTTTTGGTCAGGTTGTTACTGCAAGCTAGCCAGCTGTCCTCTCCTGCGCAAAAGCGGGTCATGAGTGATGTGAGGGCTGCCATGGATTTCGGCTTTTCCTATCCTAGGTGCCGGGCAAGCCACTCGTCGCGGATGTTATGTTTGAAGGCTGCAAGGTCCTCTGCATCCGGACAGTCAATGATTTGATTTTTCTTGGTTAAGAACCATGTCCAGAATTGTCTAGCCCATTCATCTGGCTGCTGAATTATGTGGCTTCGGTCATCAGCGTCTGGTGGTCGCATATATGTGCCCTGTAAATTATCAAGGAATGCGGCTTCCAGGTCTTCCCAACAACCAATTGATTCTGCTGGCAAGTTGTTGAGCCAATGCCGAGCTGGTCCTTTAAGTTTAAGTGGGAGGTATTTGATGGCGTGTAGATCATCACCGTGGGCCATGTGGATGTGAAGGAGATAGTCCTCGATCCAAACCGCAGGATCTGTTGTGCCGTCGTATGATTCAATGTTTATGGGTTTAAAACCCTCGGGGATTTGATGATCCATTACTTCGTCTGTGAAGCATAGTGGGTGTGCGGCACCTCTGTATTGGGCTATATCACGACGCAGCTCAAATGAGCTTTGTCTACTGTGTTCGGCCCGGCTGGAATTGCTGTATCCGGCGTGACGGTTGTCATCATGTGTCGTGGGGCGCCCACGTGATCCATAGATCGATCTTATTTGCCTTGCCTTGTCCTCCAATATGTCTCGCATGTCTGGCGCATTTCCCCGTGGCTTTGTACTTTTCGAGCGACGCCGGGGTGCAGCTTTAGTGGAGGGCCTAGAGGCCTCTCTGTCGCGGCCACGAGGTGGCCGGTCGGCCGCGTCATGCGCTGGTGATGTAGGTTTGGGTGCTTCCTCCTCTAGTTGGGGTAGCAAACTGCGTTTTGGGTAGCTCTTGGAGGGGCGATCGAGTTTGTACTCTTCGGCTGCAAGGACTTCGGTCCATCTGTCCGCTAGCAAGTCTTGGTCAGCTCTAAGCTGCTGCTGCTTTTTCTTGAGGCTGCTTGCCGTGGCCATAAGCCTGCGTTTGAAACGCTCTTGTTCGACGGGATCCTCGGGCACGACAAATTCGTCGTCGTCGAGGCTTGCTTCATCTTTGGAGGGCGGCATATAATTATCGTCCTCTACCTCTCTGCCTGCCGCTCTATCATGAGGGCTGGCTTCTCCCTCCTCCTGTGCTGAATCCTGGTGGAGGGGGTTGTCTTCGGCACTGTCCGGGGTGTTATTATCTCCCGTGCTGGAATCACCGTTTTTGCTGTGGCGGGATTTAGAGCGGCGCCGCTGACGCTGGCGCTTGGGCTGTTTCTTGGAGGGGTCATCCTCCGCTGTTCCATTGCCATTCCCATCTTTTGGGGTGTCCACCATGTATATGTCGTATGACGTGGTGGCCTTCCAGTGCCCTATGGGCGCTGGTTCTTGGTTGTCTCCTGCATCGTCGTCCATACCGTCGATGTCTTCGGAGTCGAAGTCGAGCATGTCGGTTAAATCATCGACAGTGGCGACAAAGTGGGTGGTGGGTGGGCGTTGAATTTCTTCATTGTCCGCATCCCAATCTTCCTGACCATAGTCCGGCCAGGGCTCTCCTGATAAAGAGAGAGACTTTAGTGAATTCAGGATGTCGCTAAAGGGTGAGTGTTGAAAGATGTCCGCGGCAGTGAACTCCATAACCGGCGCCCAATCGGATTTGATTAGCAGGGGCACGGGAGGTTCAGAGTCCGGAGAGGAGTCCGGCACCTCGGAGTCACGGGCTTTGCAAAGGACAGGGATGGTGTTCGGCTCAATTGCCGTAGAGATCATAGCCCCCGAGGCGGTGTCCAGCCACTCGTCCTCGATCGGCGAAGTCGGCTCCAAGCTAGGGGTCGGAGCGGACGCTGGTGCGGCCTCCAGAGCATTGTTCGGCGGCAGAGCTGGATCATACCCATCGAGACAGTGCGGCACACTTGGCTGTGGCTCGAATCCGTCTGAGATCAAGTCTCCGCGGATGTCAGCCGTGTAGTTCAAACTCCCAAATCTGACCTGATGGCCAGGGGCATAGCTTTCGATCTGCTCCAGATGGCCAAGTGAATTGGCCCGCAGTGCAAAGCCACCGAATAGGAAGATCTGTCCGGGGAGAAAAGTCTCACCCTGGACCATGTCGTTGTTGATGATCGAAGGAGCCATCGGGCCTAAAGGTGACGACACAGAGGAACTCTCAATGAAAGCACCAATGTTGGTGTCAAAACCGGCGGATCTCGGGTAGGGGTTCCCGAACTATGCGTCTAGGCGGATGGTAACAGGAGACAAGGGACGCGATGTTTTTACCCAGGTTCGGGCCCTCTCGATGGAGGTAAAACCCTACTCCTGCTTGATTAATATTGATGACATGGGTAGTACAAGAGTAGATCTACCACGAGATCAAAGAGGCTAAACCCTAGAAGCTAGCCTATGGTATGATTGTTGTTCGTCCTACGGACTAAAACCCTCCGGTTTATATAGACACCGGAGAGGGTTAGGGTTACACAGAGTCGGTTACAATGGTAGGAGATCTACATATCCGTATCGCCAAGCTTGCCTTCCACGCCAAGGAAAGTCCCATCCGGACACGGGATGAAGTCTTCAATCTTGTATCTTCGTAGTCCAGGAGTTTGGCCAACGGTGATAGTTCGGCTATCCGGACACCCCCTAATCCAGGACTCCCTCACTAGAGATCAAGATTCATATGGTTGGAATGGAATATCTTGGCCTGAACACATGAGTAGGTGGTTCTCTCTCAGAACTGGTAAGTTGGAAGTGTAGGTTTGTTCTAATGGCTCTCTCCACGAATGAAGAGGAGGTGGAGGGGTATATATAGCCTCCACACAAAATCTAATCGTTACACACAATTTACCAAACTCGGTGGGACCGAATCAACAAACTCGGTCGGACCGATTCAGTAAACCTAGTGACCGTTAGGGTTTTCGGTGGGACCGATATGCAACTCGGTAGGACTGATATGGTTAGGGTTAGGGCATAACGTAATCTCGGTGAGACCGATTACACAAACTCGGTGAGACCGATTTTGGTAATTAACTAACCAGAGAGTTGGTCAAGCAAACTCGGCGGGACCGGTTTCTAAAACTCGGTGGGACCGATTTTGGTAACAAGTTAACCAGAGAGTTTGCATTGTAATCTCGGTAGTACCGATTGCTCAAACTCGCTGAGACCGATTTTGGTAATGTACATACACAGAGAGATTACAATCCCATCTCGGTGAGACCGAGATCCCTATCGGTGAGACCAATTTGTCTAGGGTTTGTGGCAGTGGCTATGACATCTGAACTCGGTGGCGCCGGATAGAAAGAATCGGTGGGGCCAAGTTTGACTTTAGGTTTAGGTCATATGTGTGGAAGTGGGAAAGTAGTTGAGGGTTTTGGAGCATATCACTAAGCACTTTGGAGCAAGAAACTCATTAAGCAACACCTCATCCCCTCTTGATAGTATTGGCTTTTCCTATAGACTCAATGTGATCCTGGATGACTAAAATATAAAATGAAGAGTCATGAGCTTGAAGCTTGAGCCAATCCTTTGTCCTTAGCATCTTGAAGGAGTTCCCACATCTTTTAGTCGATGCCACTCCATTGTTGAACTTATCTGAAACATACTAGATAAAAGTGCTAGTCCAACAAGAGATATGTTGACATTAATTACCAAAACCACCTAGAGAGCACTTGTGCTTTCAGGTGGTTTTGTTTTCTTTCACTAACGGAGCTTACAAGATTTCCTGTTGAGTTTTATGTGGTGAAGTTTTCAAGTTTTGGGTAAAGCTTTTATGGACTATGGAATAAAGGGTGGCAAGAGCCTAAGCTTGGGGATGCCCATGGCACCCCAAGATATTCTAGAGTAGCCAAAAGCCTAAGCTTGGCGATGCCCCGGGAAGGCATCCCCTCTTTCGTCTTCGTTCATTGGTAACTTTACTTGGAGCTATATTTTTATTCGCCACATGATATGTGTTTTGCTTGGAGCGTCGTGTATTATATTAGTCTTTGCTTGTTAGTTTGCCACAATCATCCTTGCTGTACACACCTTTTGGAAGAAGCCTATTTGATTAGAATTTGCTAGAATACTCTATGTGTTTCGCTTATATCTTTTGAGCTTGATAGTTTTTGCTCTAGTGCTTCACTTATATCTTTTAGAGCACGACAGTGGTGTCTTAATTTTGAAGAAATTGCTAGTATCTCATGCCTCACTTATATTATTTTGAGAGTCTTTTAGAACAGCATGGTATTTGCTATTATCTTAAAGTTGGTCCTAGAATGATGAGCATCCAAGTTGGGTATAATAAAAACTATCATAGGAAGTGAATTGGATGCTATGATCAACTTGATACTTGATAATTGTTTTGAGATATGGAGGTAGTGATATTAAAGTCATGCTAGTTGGGTGATTATGAATTCAAAGAATGCTTGTGTTGAAGTTAGCAAATCCCTTAGCATGCACGTATGGTTAAAGTTGTGTAACAAATTTGAAACATGAAGTGTACTTGGCTTGTGCATCCTTATGAGTGGCGGTCGGGGACGAGTGATGGTATTTTCCTACCAATCTATCCCCCTAGGAGCATGCGCGTAGTACTTGATTTTTGATGACTTCTAAATTTTTGCAATAAGTATATGAGTTCTTTTGACTAATGTTGAGTCCACGGATTATACACACTTTTATCTTTCCGCCTTTGCTAGCCTCTTCAGTACCGTGCATTGCCCTTTCTCACCTTGAGAGTTGGTGCAAACTTCGCCGGTGCATCCAAACTCCATGATACGATACGCTCTATCACACATAAACCTCCTTATATCTTCCTCAAAACAGCCACCATATCTACCTATTATGGCATTTCCATAGCCATTCCGAGATATATTGCCATGCAACTTTCCACCATTCCGATCTTCATGTTCATGACATACTTTACTTTTGTCATATTGCCATTGCATGATCATGTAGTTGACATCGTATTTGTGGCAAAGCCACCTTGCACTATTTTCCATACATGTCACTCTTGATTCATTGCACCATCCCGGTACACCGCCGGAGGCATTCATATAGAGTCATATCTTATTCTACTTTCGAGTTGTAATTGTTATGATGTAATCAATAGAAGTGTGATGATCATCATTATTAGAACATTGCCCAAAGAAAAAAAAGGCCAAAAAAAGAAAAGAAAGAAAGGCCCAAAAAAGAAAAAAAAGAAAATAAATAAAAAGGGCAATGTTACTATCTCTTTTTCCACACTTGTGCTTCAAAGTAGCACCTTGTTCTTCATGTAGTGAGTCTCATATCTCGTGCTTCAAAGTAGCACCTTGTTCTTCATGTAGTGAGTCTCATAAGTTGTCGTTTTCATACTAGTGGGAATTTTTCATTATAGAACTTGGCTTGTATATTCCTACGATGGGCTTCCTCAAATGCCCTAGGTCTTCATGAGCAAGCAAGTTGGGTGCACACCCACTAGTTTTTCTTTATTGAGCATTTGTAGCTCTAGTGCATCCATTGCATGGCAATCCCTACTCCTCATGTTGACATCAATTAATGGGCATCTCCATAGCCCGTTGATTATCCTCATCAATGTGAGACTTTCTTTCTTTTTGTCTTCTCCAGACAATCCCCATCATCATATTCTATTCCACCCATAGTGCTATATCCATGGCTCACGCTCCTGTATTGCGTGAAGGTTGAAAAAGTTTGAGATTATTTAAGTATGAAACAATTGCTTGGCTTGTCATCGGGGGTATAGAAGTTGGGAACATCTTTGTGCGACGAAAATGAAGCATAGCCTAACTATATGATTTTGTAGGGATGAACTTTCTTTTGCCATGTTATTTTGAGAAGACATGATTACTTTGATTAGTATGCTTGAAGTGTTACTATTTTTTATGTCAATATGAACTTTTATTTTGTATTCATTTGGATCTGAACATTCATGCCACAACAAAGAAAATTACATTATGAATTATGCTAGGTAGCATTCCACATAAAAAATTCTCTTTTTATCATTTACCTACTCGAGGACGAGCAGGAATTAAGCTTGGGGATGCTTGATACATCTCCAACGTATCTATAATTTTTGATTGTTCCATGCTATTATATTACCCCTTTTGGATGTTTATGGGCTTTATTTTACACATTTATATCATTTTTGGGACTAACCTATTAACCGGAGGCCCAACCAAGAATTGCTGTTTTTTGCCTATTTCAGTGTTTCGAAGAAACAGAATATCAAACGGAGTCCAAACGGAATGAAACCTTCGGGAACATGATTTTCTCACCGAACATGATCCAGGAGACTTGGACCCTGCTCCAAGGAGCAAAAGAGGCGGTCATGAGGGTGGGGGGCGCGCCCCCCTACCTTGTGGGCCCCCTGTTGCTCCACCGACGTACTCCTTCCTCCTATATATACCTACGTATCCCCGACAGATCAAAAGGAGAGCCAAAAACCTAATTCCACCGCCGCAACTTTCTGTATCCACGAGATCCCATCTTGGCGCCTGTTCCGGAGCTCCGTCGGAGGGGGCATCCACCACGGAGGGCTTCTACATCAACACCATAGCCCCTCCGATGAAGTGTGAGTAGTTTACTTCAGACCTTCGGCTCCATAGCTAGTAGCTAGATGGCTTCTTCTCTCTTTTTGGATCTCAATACAATGTTCTCCCCCTCTCTTGTGGAGATCTATTCGATGTAATCTTGTTTTTGCAGTGTGTTTTTTGAGACCGATGAATTGTGAGTTTATGATCCAGTTTATCTATGAATAATATTTGAATCTTCTCTGAATTCTTTTATGTATGATTGAGTTATCTTTGCAAGTCTCTTCGAATTATCCGTTTGGTTTGGCCGACTAGATTGGTAGTTCTTGCAATGGGAGAAGTGTTTAGCTTTGGGTTCAATCTTGCGGTGTCCTTTCCCAGTGACAGAAGGGGCAGCAAGGCCCATATTGTATTGTTGCCATCGAGGATAACAAGATGGTTTTTTTTATCATATTGCATGAATTTATCCCTCTACATCATGTCATCTTGCTTAAGGCGTTACTCTGTTTTTAACTTAATACTCTAGATGCATGCTGGATAGCGGTCGATGAGTGGAGTAATAGTAGTAGATGCAGAATCGTTTCGGTCTACTTGTCTTGGACGTGATGCCTATATACATGATCATACCTAGATATACTCATAATTATGCTCAGTTCTGTCAATTGCTCAACAATAATTTGTTCACCCACCATAGAATACTTATGCTCTTGAGAGAAGCCACTAGTGAAACCTATGGCCCCCGGGTCTATTCTCATCATATCAATCTCCATTACTTTAATACTTGGTTTGTTTTTACTTTGCCTTTTACTTTTTACTTTGCATCTCTATATCAAAAATACCAAAAATATATTATTATCTCTCTATCAGATCTCACTTTTGCAAGAGTCCGTGAAGGGATTGACAACCCCTTTATCACGTTGGTTGTGAGTTCTCAGTTTGTTTGTGTAGGTGTGTGGGACTTTTGAGGAGCCTCCTACTGGATTGATACCTTGGTTCTCAAAACAGGGGGAAATACTTACGCTACACTTTGCTGCATCACCCTCTCCTCTTCAAGGAAAACCAACGCAAGCTCAAGACGTAGCAGTCATCCACTTGAGGGAAATTTGCTACTGTCCTACAAACCTCTGCACTTGGAGGCCCAACAATGTCTACAAGGAGAAGGTTGTGTAGTAGACATCAAGCTCTTTTCTAGCGCCGTTGTCGGGGAGGCGAGGTAAGCGACACTAACACCCCGTCAACTAAGCTCTTTTCTGGCGCCGTTGCCGGGGAGGTGAGTGCTTGAAGGTATATCTTTAGATCTTGCAATCAAATATTTTAGTTTCTTGTTTTATCACTAGTTTAATCTATAAAAGAAAACTACAAAAAATGGAATTGAGGGTGCCTCATGTGCTTCATCTTTTTAATGTCTTCCGTGAAAATAAGGATTCCGATTATTGTGCTCAATTGCTAGAGGAAGAATGCATTAAAATGTTTGGCACTAAATCTTTGAATGATGAGCATGATTTCAATGTTGTTAGTATGCATTCTTTGAATGCCCATTATTCTAATGATATGCAAAGCCACAAGCTTGGGGATGCTATGTTTGATGAAGATGATATGTTTAGTCCCCCAAGTTTTGATGAGCAAATTTATTATGATGAAAGCATGCCTCCTATTTATGATGATTATTGTGATGACACGTATGCTATAAAGAATAAAGATGTCCATGAAACTTGTCATCTTGATTTTAATTTTCATTTGGATTATGCTTCGCATGATAGTTATTTTGTTGAGTTTGCTCCCACTACTATTGATGAGAATAAATTTGCTTATGTGGAGAGTAGTAAAATCTCTATGCAAGTAGATCATGAAAAGAATGCTTTATGTGTTGGTTATATTGTTGAATTCATTCATGATGCTACTGAAAATTATTATGAGGGAGGAATATATGCTTGTAGGAGTTGCAATGATATCAAGTTTCCTCTCTATGTGCTTAAAGTTTTAAAGTTATGCTTGTTTTGCCTTCCTATGCTAGTTGATTATTGTTCCCATAAGTTGTTTGATCACAAAATCCCTATGCATAGGAAGTGGATTAGAGTTAAATGTGTTAGTAATATGCTTCATGATGCTCTCTTTATGTTTCAATTCTTATCTTTTATGGGAGCATCATTGAAATCATCATGCCTAGCTAAAAGGCATTAAAGGAAAGAGCTTGTTGAGAGACAACCCAATATTTACCTTCACTATTTTTGTGTGTTCACATTATTATTATACTGTTGTAGTCATGTTTTATAGCTTTTGTTTCATTAAAGTGCCAAGTAAGACCTTTAGGATAGCTTACGGTGATAGTTGTGTTGATCCTGCTGAAAATCAGAAACTTTTGCGATCAGTAAATTAGTTTTGATAATTCACATAAACGTGATTTTGTTCTGATTATTTTTGCTATGGATTGGTACACAAATTGCTTAGGACTTCCTAATGTCTCTGAATTTTTGGAGTTACAGAAGTATTCGAGAGTTACAGATTACTACAGACTGTTCTGTTTTTGACAGATTCTGTTTTCTATGTGTTGTTTGTTTATTTTGATGAATCTATGAGTAGTATCGGAGGGTATGAACCATAGAGAAGTTGGAATACAGTAGATATTACACCAATATGAATTTAGAATGAGTTTGCAACAGTACCTAAGTGGTGATTTATTTTCTTATACTAACGGAGCTTACGAGTTTTCTGTTGAGTTTTGTGTTGTGAAGTTTTCAAGTTTTGGATAAAGATTTGATGGACTGTGGAATAAGGAGTGGCAAGAGCCTAAGCTTGGGGATGCCAAAGGCACCCCAAGGTAATATTCAAGGACAACCAAGAGCCTAAGCTTGGGGATGCCCCGGATGGCATCCCCTCTGTTGTCTTCGTTCATCGGTAACTTTACTTGGAGCTATTTTTTATTCACCACATGATATGTGTTTTGCTTGGAGCGTCATTTTATTTTGTTATTATTTGCTTTCTGTTATTTAGAATAATGTTTTGCATCTATATTTTCAATAAAAATGTCAAGGATAGCCTTTACCGTGCTTATTTTGCAAGTATACATGTTGTTGTTTCAAAACAGAAAGTTTACCGCTGTTGCAAATTCCCTAGAAAAGTCAGAAAATGATATAATGTTGAAACTTTTTGCATGTTGAGCTCTGATAAATCTTCTACAGTGTGGTAGACTTTCATAATTTTTGGAGTTAGGGAAGTATGATGAATCTTGCATTCTTTACAGACTGTACTGTTTTGGCAGATTGTTGTTATGTTCGCATTGTTTGCATATGTTTGCTTGTTTAATGATTCTATTTGAGGATAGGAGTATTAAATAAGCAGAGAAATTTAGTATGCAATGTTGAATAATAATTTTTGTGATTTGTTACTGTAGAAAATGATAAGGTTTTTGCATTGGTTTATACTAACTTATCTCACGAGTTCTTGTTGAGTTTGGTGTGGATGAAACTTTCGAGATTTAGGAAACCGAGATATAAAAGGAATTAAGGAGACAAAAAAGCTCAAGCTTGGGGATGCCCAAGGCACCCCAAGATAATATTTCAAGAAGTCTCAAGCATCCAAGCTTGGGGATGCCCCGGTAGGCATCCCACCTTTCTTCTTCAACAATTATCGGTTAGTATCGGTTGAACCTAAGTTTTTGCTTCTTCACATGATGTGTGCTATCCTTGAAATGTCATTTTGTTTTTTTTTGCTTGCTGTTTCAATAAAATACCAAGATCTGAAATTCTTAAATGTTAGAGAGTCTTCACATAGTTGCACAATTATTTGACTACTCATTGATCTTCACTTATATCTTTTGGAGTAGTTTGTCTTTTGCTCTAGTGCTTCACTTATACCTTTTTAGAGGACGGTGGTGGTTTTATTTTGTAGAAATTATTGATCTCTCATGCTTCACTTATATTATTTTGAGAGTCTTTTAGAACAGCACGGTAATTTGCTTTGGTTATAAAATTAGTCCTAATATGATGGGCATCCAAGTTGAGTAAAATAAAAACTCTCATATGGAGTGCATTAAAAACTATGATAAATTTGATACTTGATAATTGTTTTGAGATATAAAGGTGGTAATGTTAGAGTCATGCTAGCTGGGTAATTATGAAATTGATAAATACTTATGTTAAAGTTGGCAAGTCCCGTAGCATGCACGTATGGTGAACGTTGTGTGACAAATTTGAAGCATGGGGTGTTCTTTGATTGCCTTCCTTATGAGTGGAGGTTGAGATCACGCGATGGTTAACTCCTACCAACCCTTCCCCTAGGAGCATGCGTAGTAGTACTTTGCTTAGAGGGCTAATAAACTTTTGCAATAAGTATATGAGTTCTTTATGACTAATGTGAGTCCATGGATTATACGCACTCTTACCCTTCCGCAATTTGCTAGCCTCTACAGTACCGTGCATTGCCCTTTCTCACCTTGAGAGTTGGTGCAAACTTCGCCGGTGCATCCAAACCCCGTGATAAGATGCGCTCTATCACACATAAACCTCCTTATATCTTCCTCAAAAGAGCCACCATACCTACCTATTATGGCATTTCCATAGCCATTCCAAGATATATTGCCATGCAACTTTCCACCATTCCGTTTATTATGACACACTCCATCATTGTCATATTGCTTTGCATGATCATGTAGTTGGCATCGTATTTGTGGCAAAGACACCTTTATAATTCTTTCATACATGTCGCTCTTGATTCATTGCATATCCCGGTACACCACCGGAGGCATTCACATAGAGTCATATTTTGTCCTAAGTATTGAGTTGTAATTCTTGAGTTGTAAATAAATAGAAGTGTGATGATTTCCATTATTAGAGCATTGTCCCAGTGAGGAAAGGAAGATGGAGATTATGATTCCCCCACAAGTCGGGGTGAGTCTCCGGACTTTATGAAAAATAAAAGAGGCCAAAGAAGCCCAAACAAAAAAAAGGAAAAAAAGAGGCCAAAGAAGCCCAAAAAATAAAAAAAATAAGAGAGAAAAAGAGAGAAGGGACAATGTTACTATCCTTTTTCCACACTTGTGCTTCAAAATAGCACCATGATCTTCATGATAGAGAGTTTCTTATTTTGTCACTTTCATATACTAGTGGGAATTTTTCATTATAGAACTTGGCTTGTATATTCCAATGATGGGCTTCCTCAAAATGCCCTAGGTCTTCGTGAGCAGGCAAGTTGGATGCACACCCACTTAGTTTCTTTTTGATGAGCTTTCATACATTTATAGCTCTAGTGCATCCGTTGCATGGCAATCCCTACTCCTCGTATTGACATCAATTGATGGGCATATCCATAGCCCGTTGATTAGTCGCGTCAATATGAGACTTTCTCCTTTTTTTCTCACATAATCCCTATTATCATACTCTACTCCACCCATAGTGCTATGTCCATGGCTTATGCTCATGTATTGCGTGAGGGTTGAAAAGGCTGAAGCGCATTAAAAAGTATGAACCAATTGCTTGACTGAAACCAGGGTTGTGCATGATGGGAGCATTTTGTGTGACGAAAATGAAGCATGGCCAAACTATATGATTTTGTAGGGATAAGCTTTCTTTGGCTATGTTATTTTGATAAGACATAAACTGCTTGGTTAGCATGCTTGAAGTATTACTATTTTTATGTCAATATTAAAAATTTATCTTGAATCTTATGGATCTGAACATTCATGCCACAATAAAGAAGATTACATTGATGAATATGTTAGGTAGTATTCCACCTCAAAAATTCTGTTTTTATCATTTACCTACTCGAGGACGAGCATGAATTAAGCTTGGGGATGCTTGATATGTCTCCAACGTATCTATAATTTTTGATTGTAACATGCTATTATATTATCTGTTTTGGATGTTTAATGGGCTTTATTATACACTTTTATATTAATTTTGGGACTAACCTATTAACCGGAGGCCCAGTTCAAATTGTTGTTTTTTGCCTATTTTAGTGTTTTGCAGAAAAGGAATATCAAACAAAGTCCAAACGGAATGAAACCTTTGGGAGAGTGATTTTTGGAACAAACGCGATCTAGAGGACTTGGAGTGGACGTCAAGAAAGAAGTGAGGAGGCCACGAGGCAGGGAGGTGCGCTTGCTCCGTGGGCGCACCCCCACCCTCATGGGCCCCTCGCAGCTCCACTGACCTACTTCTTCCTCCTATATATACCCATATACTCCGAAAACATCCAGTAGCACCATAGATCGGGAGTCCCGCCGCCGCAAGCCTCTGTAGCCACCAAAAACCAATCAGGACCCTGTTCTGGCACCCTACCAGAGGGGGGATCCCTCACCGGTGGCCATCTTCATCATCCCAACGCTCTCCATGACAAGGAGGGAGTAGTTCACCCTCGGGGCTGAGGGTATGTACCAGTAGCTATGTGTTTGATCTCTCTCTCGCTCTCGTGTTCTTGATTTGGCACGATCTTGATGTATCACGAGCTTTACTATTTTAGTTGGATCTTATGATGTTTCTCCCCCTCTACTCTCTTGTAATGGATTGAGTTTCCCTTTGAAGTTATCTTATCGGACTGAGTCTTTAAGGATTTGAGAACACTTGATGTATGTCTTGCATGTGCTTATCTGTGGTGACAATGGGATATTCATGTGATCTACTTGATGTACGTTTTGGTGATCAACTTGCGGGTTCAGTGACCTTGTGAACTTATGCATAGGGGTTGGCACACGTTTTCGTCTTGACTCTCCGGTAGAAACTTTGGGGCAGTATTTGAAGTACTTTGTGTTGGTTGAATAGGTGAATCTGAGATTGTGTGATGCATATCGTATAATCATGCCCACGAATACTTGAGGTGACATTGGAGTATCTAGGTGACATTAGGGTTTTGGTTGATTGGTGTCTTAAGGTGTTATTCTAGTACAAACTCTATGATAGATCGAACGGAAAGAATAGCTTCATGTTATTTTACTACGGACTCTTGAATAGATCGATCAGAAAGGATAACTTTGAGGTTGTTTCATACCCTACAATAATCTCTTCGTTTGTTCTCCGCTATTAGTGACTTTGGAGTGACTCTTTGTTGCATGTTGAGGGATAGTTATATGATCCAATTATGTTATTATTGTTGAGAGAACTTGCACTAGTGAAAGTAGGCCTTGTTTCCTAGCATTGAAATACCGTTTACGCTCACTTTTACCACTTGTTACCTTGCTGTTTTTATAATTTTAGATTACAAAAACCTATATCTACCATCCATATTGCACTTGTATCACCATCTCTTCATCGAACTAGTGCACCTATACAATTCACCATTGTATTGGGTGTGTTGGGGACACAAGAGACTCTTTGCTATTTGGTTGCAGGGTTGTTTGAGAGAGACCATCTTCATCCTATGCTTCCCACGGATTGATAAACCTTAGGTCATCCACTTGAGGGAAATTTGCTACTGTCCTACAAACCTCTGCACTTGGAGGCCCAACAACGTCTACAAGGAGAAGGTTGTGTAGTAGACATCAATACACAAGATACGTCGCCGAAGGAGGATCACCGGAAGCGCGACACGCAAGACAATCCGGCGAGCGCTTTTGAAGACCCGAAACCCCACGTGGCTGGGAGAGACCCTGTCCCGATGCACTGGTGGTGATGGACTGCCCTAGATCAATTCTCCCGCCCCCAAGACTTTGTAGATCGAATCTCTCTAAAGCGAAGAACACCGACGAATGAGAAGCAGAAAACTAGGGTAGGAGATAAAAGTATGTAGATGGGTTTTGCGATTGTGTGTTGTGTTTTCAATCGGTCGTCACCCCTCATGTATATAAGAGACAGATGGACTTCCCGTGCAAGGGAAGGTTAGAATTCATGTTCAAAACCCTAGTTTGGATCCAACTTGGAATCCGAACTTTCAAAAAATGTTTGGTTTATAACCTGGCTGCACCTTGCAAGTCACTTTTGAGGCAGTAAACGACCTCTGAAGAAAATGCGCCCAAAAGCATATTTACTTGTTTGGATGAGACGAACAACTTTCACGTTGAACGTTTTTCGATTCAAGGCCATCTTTAGGGCTAAATCGCTCGTGCAAAACAGGTAATTATTCACGCAACTCATCAGACATACTCACATGTGTGTCTGGTCTCGAGCGTCATATTTTGCTCACTGCAAGGTCGCACTGTGTGGGCTGTAACTTTTGCATACAAGCTCAGATTGGGACAATTTTCATATCAAAATCGATCTCTTAGACGAGACAAAGACAGTTCATGTAGATCAGTTTTCCATATGAGGCCGTCTTGGGGGCGTAATTAGCCGAACAGTGTTCTGAATACAAAATATTAGTAGTTCGAACACAACTTCGGCCTTAGAGATGAGATCGGATGGCTATGGCCCAAATATCAAAGTTTCTGCTTTTGGCGATAGAGAACTTTCTCACTTTGAGCACTTTTCCATTTGAGAATTTCTTAATTATGTTTTTAACCATGCCAAAATGTGGTGTCAACACCCCCCCCCCCCCGTTTTTCGGCAAAACTTGTGTGCCGAAAAATAATTTGCAATGTATTTGTTCTAAGAACAATGTCAACACTCCATCGTCCATCTATATTTCTGAGGCGATAATTATGTATCGGCCATGATTTATGTTAAGAACGATAGTTATTTATTGCCCATGTCTTTGTTTAGGACGATAGTTATATATCGGTCGTTGCCTATCTAGGCTTCTTGCCACACATCTGGGTGATAATTCTTTTAATATTTTCCATTGAGAGCTCAAGGTAACAATGTCTCTTGTACGGACTCCACCAAACATACTTTTCAGGAACTACTCTTGTAATCTTAAAAGGATCTTCCCAAGTTGGAGACCACTTCTCGAATTTTCTGTCTTTCAAACCAATTGGTAGAATCACCTTCCACATGAGATCGCCAACTTGAAAACTCTTTAACTTGACTTTCTTATTGTAAGATCTTGCCACCCTCAACTTATCTCTCTATACGGCCTTTAGAGCAGCCAAACGTTTATCGACGACTTCATCAATATTGTCCATCATCAAGTTATAAGTACACTGCCGATAAATCATTTTGTTTGGCTATTCTCAAAGCATTCAAATTCACTTACACTGGTAATGGCCTCTTGACCACATACAAACTCATATGGAGTTACCTTTGTAGCACCATGCCTTGAGATTCTGCGTGCCCACAAAGCTTTGGACGGTATCTCATGCCATCTCCTTGGATTAGCCTCGATCTTCTTCTAGATGAGCTTGATTAATATTTTATTGCTAGACTCAACTTGTCCATTGGCTTGGGCATAATATTGAGAGGAATTGAGCAACTTTAACTTATATGATTCGACAAATTCTCTAACTTGATGTGACAGAAAGGATGAACCTTGGTCCGTAGTTAATGTTTGAGGAATGCCGAATCTATGAATAATGCGCTCAGTTATGAATTGAATTACCTCTGCACGCATCATATTTTTGAGTGGTATTGCTTTAGACCATTTATTAAAATAATCAGTTGCCACCAACACGAATTGATACCCCTTAGAAGAAGAAGGATGAATCTCTCCAATAAAGTCTAACCCCAACCTCCAAAAGGCCACGGCTTGATAATAGGATGTAACATAGCAGCGGGAGCCAACTAACTATCACCAAACTTTTGACAAACTTCAGATCCTTTATAATACCGGAAGCAATCATTAATCATCATCGACCAATAAAATCCAGCATATCGTAATAACCATTTCATCTTGGGAGCCGACTGATGAGTGCCACAAATACCTTCATGGACCTCTCCCATAGCAACTCTCGCTTGGTCCTCGTCCAAGCACTTTAAAAGAACATCATCAATTGTTCGGCGATAGAGATCATCATTTCTCATTGTGTATTTGAAAGCCATACGCCGAATAGTCATGTCCACCCTTTTACTAGGATCACACAAATAATCAATAGTCGGCTTCCTCCAGTCTTGATCTTCTCCTGCATTAAATTTTTTGTTAGTGGCCAAAACGGTGGGCTCCAGTTCGGCCTCCCCTATGTTGGCAAGACTAGACATCAGCCTTTGAGAAACATGAAACATGCCATGATCAACATGATAGCAGGATGCTTGTTGTGACAACTCATTTGCTCTCCAATTGTTACGTATAAATATACGAGCAATGCTAAAATAATCAAAAGTAGAAATTATATCTAGACATTTGTCAAGATAAACATTAAGTGATTCCTCAAAACATTGAAAGACTTTGGATATTTGTTGCAATACTAATAACGAATCACCAAAAGCGTTAATATGTGTAGCACCTATGGCAAGCAACATCTCTAAGCCAAATAACAATACTCCATATTCGGCTTGATTACTTGTTGTGGCACCCCGACCCAGAGCAACCGATTTACCTTGCATTGCCAGCCCAGAGATCTAGTCTTTTGGCAACACACAACAACTTGGTATAGAAAACAACCACTTTATTGATGCTAGCGGAAACATAGGTTCGATATTACATCAGGTAGCGAGGCCAAGCGGCACACACGGTGCAGCTGTACAGTATGTACATTATTTAATGAACATGAAAGGGGCCTCGATCAAGACAACTACGCAGCAACAAAACGACGACGAAGTGGAACTCTATAACACAGGGACACCGACGTGCACACGGCCTAGACGCAAGAAGCACTCCGATCCGATAAGTCTTTCCTGAAATCTGGCATGACACACTAGGTCTGTACATTAAATGTACTTGCAAGCTCACAACAAGTAAAGCATAATGGCAAACAACAACATGATAATTAAGCAGGTTAAATGCAAGGCTTAAGCCTGGGAATAGTTTCACATTCAAACCAAAGCTAGTCCAGCCCATAGCACTATACGCCCAGGATTCAAACCAAACCGATCCAAACCAAATCAGCTAGAACCCAGACCAAACCAAATTGTATGTTTTTTCAACCCAACCCCATCCAGATTGTTTCTGATTTTTGGATTGAAACCACAAACTCGAACTATGGACAAAGCCCTTAACATGAAAAGGGCATAAGCAGTCAACGACCAAGCCCAATCAGGGATAATAATTTCTTAAGTGATATGGGCAATCCAGACCAAGCTAAGAGCATCTACAGCCGCAACCTGCAAATCTGGGCCCTCAAACGCACACGGCCGCGTCCGGCACATCCGCGGACAGTGACCGAACACTTCTCAAAACCTATCGTCCACATCCGTGCATTTCATATTCGGTCCCTATATCCTTACTAAGCATGCAACATGGAACTAAACAACGTAGATCATCAAACACACATAGAATCGGACATAGAAATGCACATTCTAATCACCAAAAGATCACCAACGGATCTCCAAAAAAGATCGCCAAGGTTGACATAATTCATATAAATGACGAACAAGTTTAAACTAGATTACTAAAAACTTGAAATTAAAGACGGAGACGGTGGAGCTTCACCACTTCCTCACCGAGCCTTTGCCCTTTTGGTCGCCGGGGCACATATAGGCGTCCGCGGCTGGTGGTGGGTCTTGGTTGTCTGATGAGGAGGTGAAGCTGTCGTGGCGGTGGTGCACGGACTTCTCCACATTGTCCCTCTCCCATGCATGCTGCGCGCGCCTCCAGTTCCGTAGTGCGTGTGTGGGCCGACAGCGCGGGCACTAGCACCCACCGCCGCCCGCGTGGAGTAGTGGCCGGCGGGGGAAGGAGACGGTGCGAGGGCAGTGCGGACTAAGTGTCCTGGCTTTGTTGCATGCGGGCCAGGAGGGTCCAACTCCAGTGTCCGCGTTGCGTTGGCGTGGGAGCTGCGATGACGCTCCAGATCCGGAGCTTCCGTATGTGTCCACCTTGGACCGCTCCAACGCAATGCGGAGGGCCATCTCCTCCTCGTAGTCGAGCTCGGAGCTGGGGTCGCTGTAGGAGCTGGACATCAGAGTTGATGAGAATGGAATTAGAGAGGGAGAGGAGAGGACGAAGCAAGAGAGAGTGAGTTAGGGTTCAAAGTGAGGCGCCAGAATTGGGGTTTTTGTGAGACTGTTGTGGGACCGGTGGTGGGTCGGGTCAGCCAGGCAGACGCACGCGGGCGTTCCAGGGCTGCCCCATATCTGCCCTATATTTGGGCTATATATGAGTGGTGCCGGTCGGCCCGGGCTTTTGTCCGTGATTTGAGAGGTCCGATTGGTCGGGTTTTTTTACCAGTCAGTGACCAACAACCTGTCAGGGCATTTGTGACGGGTAGCATGTTTACCTACAGAGGCGAGAGGTCGTGGGTGAGAGAGAGGGCCCACCCACCTGCCACAAAAGCTTGGCGTCAGCCAGACGCCCCCACCATCGATGCAGCCAGGAGGGCCAAAGAGTAGGGAAAGTGAAGGAGGAAGGATGGGGTACAACCGGCGACAACGACACCTAACCTGGGGCGGATGGAATCGCTGGTCTCGTACAGATGTAGAGTCGAATTGGTCGCTTGATCCAGTTTTTGTCTATGGATTGAAACAGGCTATGACCGTTCGGTCTCTGTCCAGACCAAACCAAGACAATCTAGTATAATTGCTATAGCCCACACTAGACCAAATTACCACAGGTGCTCAACCCATTTAATCCAACCCAAAGCAAACCGATGGGAAAACCGAACTGAAACTTTAGTTTGAGTCCAAACCATTCCCAGGTTTAGCAAGGCTATCACATACCACTCATGAAGTGATCATGCTTGTGCAACGAGTCCCTTGAACTCTCTTACCAAACAGGTTACCTCGTACCCAACATCACCAACATGGTGATCACTCCCGGATCACAAAACGAAACCAACTCCTTGGTTCCAACATCAACCATCTTCATGGTTTCAACATTATCATTACCTACTCGGTGTTATCTGGATAACCTTAGTGTGCAAAATTAACTTATTGATGTTGATCCATGGTGTTACTTACTTACGAGCTGTGTCCGTAACCGAGGACGCGACTATCGATAGATTTAATAAACACTCTGCAGAGGTTAGTACACTGTACCCACACCACGGAATCCATGGCCTCGCATTCCTATTCGGGTGGACCAACGACATTCCAACAAAACCAACCCATTGCCATGACACTCTCCTGGCCACTCCGACCAACACCCCTCTGGGCTAAGTCATGGGTGGCCCCGATGTCAATCCGTGACATCCAACGCCACCTTTGTGGCCAAACATAAACGATCCCAAACAGGGATCCAGTACCAAAACAACAACAACAACGGGCACACAAGGTTATGTTTGCTTACCAGGCCAGGGTACCGCACGCCCATAACCTTCCCTTGTTGGAGGTACCGACCAGAGGCATGACAACGGACCTAATGAGGGCCTTCCCATAAAGACAAATGTGGTTGCACTGGGAAGCTCGATTCGGTGGCACCATGACTCGATCAACATTATGTTCAAGTTGAATTAGCATCAGGTTTAACTTGAAATAAAATAACTCGAGCCATAGTATGCCATGAAAATGCAATCATATGACATGCAACTATATTCACATATTACTGAAATGAAACAGACTAACCTCAAAGGATCATCATGCACTACTGAATATATTAAAGCACTAGTTAAACCTCATCATATTTAGTTATGACTTTAGCAAAGTGAGAATATGGATATAGCCCATCATATGAAAATTATACCGATCATAATCAAACATAGTCGTGTTACCAAAGTAACTCTACTTCACTAAACTAGTCCATGCACTCAAGTACCACAGCAAGTTAAACAATTCTAGCATAATGTCGGGGAAGCTGATCCACAAACACCTATGGGACCGGCGGACCGAGCCCCTTTCGGTTCGGCAGGGGGCGGAGATCGCACGAAGAGCGGATCGAGGCAAAGCACACGAGCAGTTTACCCAGCTTCGGAGCTCTCCGGAGAGATAACACTCCTACTGCTGCATGCTTTAGTGTATTGAGTTCTTGCTCGGGAGCGCTGAGTGCTACAGTGCACTCTAGCTGCTAACGAGACCGAGCGTGAGTGTTTTTCTGGCTTCGAACTGACCCGAACCTCCTCTACGTTGCACGTGGGCCTCCTTTTATACGCTCAAGGGGTCACCGACAGGTGGCAACTTAGACAAGGGTAAAAATGGAAAAGGAGTTGCGGTTGGTACAACTACCTGTACAGTGTATCCTACCTAACCCTGACAGCAGGGGACAAAGGCATTAAATGCCCGTCTGTGTCGCCCAAACAGTGCAGAAAAGGACCATCAGGGATGCCACCGTTCGCCACGATAGTAATCTTGTCAGCGTCGCTTGCCACCGCACACCGTTGGCTGCACAGCCTCTTGCCACGCGCGCCTGGAAAGGCCCCAGGGCGACACGTTGGTGGATGTGCTGGAGCGCAGGTATAGGGTGGTAGCTTGTCGCGGCAAGCGCCTTGCCACGGTCGTTGTCTTGTCGCGCCCGGAAGCTTGTCGCTCACCGGGCCTTGCCGGGACGCGTGGCGCGTCACGGCAAGTTCCTTGAGATGCCTTGGTTGGCCTTCCCGGCAAGCTCCTCTTGCCGGGGCCTTGTCTCCTTGGCTTGAATACTTTGTTCTTGAATGGCTCCAAAGGAGCCACGGAGGATCTTGGCGGTCGCCCGGCAAGCCTTGCCGCGGGGTGCTGCAACTGCCCGTGCACAAGTTCGGGATACTAGGGTACCCCTACTCTAGTACACCGACAGGAGCCCCCGGGCCTGGGCCACACACGGTGCTGAGCGCCTGTTGGGCTAGGCCCAAAATAGGGCACGGGCACGCGCGGCCTGGGTTACGCCGTATCTTACTCCGTATCCATCGCGCCTTCCCCCAACGGCATGCATCGAATGCGGCGTCGTGGGAGAAATTGTGGGTGGTTTCTTTATTCGGAAGGGCGAAATGTCCGCCCCCTCCCTCTTTATAAGCAGGGGAAACAGGGGCAGTTCGCCCACCTCGCCGGTTGTTACTCCATTCTCGGAAATCTCCGCTGCTCCCCCCTTCTTCCCAAAGTCGAAAGAGAGCAGCGCTCCGCCCCCCATCGCCACCAGCGCCACCGACGCCGCCGATCTCCCCCGCCACCTCCGCCATGGCTCCGAAAGCCAACAAGGGGAAGGGCGTGAAGTCAGCCGAGGCGCAGCGGCTCATGGCGCTGCGAAAGGAGCGGGCCATCTTCCCCCCTCAGCTCGACGCGAAGGAGCTGAGGGAGTACTACTACCTCTTCTGGTCGACGGAGACGCGAGCGCATCCGCGCACGAGGGTACTCTCAGCCGCCGCTTTGAGACTGGCTCCGAACGTGTACCCATTCTTTGCGCTGTTCTTCTACTGCGGGCTCTGCCCGCCCTTCTCTGAATTCTTCTGTGATATCATGAACACCTACGGGTTCCGCCTCCTTGATTTCACCCCCAACGCCATTCTGACCAAGGCAGTTTTCGCACATCTCTGCGAAAACTTTGTCAGAGTCCATCCCAATGTAGCCCTTTTCCGCCACTTCTTTATGCCCCGAGTCGAGAGAGGGGAGCCCCTTGCCGGCGGAATCGCCTGGATCTCGAGAGTCGGCAAGAAGGAAGCCTATCTGGAGGGAGAGCTCCGCAGCAAGTGGGAGGAGTGGAGAGCAGATTGGTGCTGGATCGTCGAGGAGAACCCGCAGCCATTCACCGCCCAGCGCCAAACCCCAATAGTACGCGGCAACGATTGGAGCAACGTGGCCCCGAAAGATGACAGGCTGAAGATTGCCGTCACCTGGATCTTGCGCCTCAGGCTTGCCGGGCTCACCGTAGGCGCCGTTGGCACAGATTTTCTCCGCCGCCGCATCGCCCCCTTCAGGAGAGGAGGAGACCCGCTTGGGAGTTCCAGAACTCGGCGGATATCATGAGGCTGCGCCCGGGCCTCAACTTCAACTTCACTGTCTTGGAGCTGGACGCGATGCTTCTGGAGCTGTTCAAGCGCGATCCTCAACATCCCTTCATGTTGCCGAGGAGTGTCGTTCCATTGTGCAACAATTCCTCGCTCGACCGCATCCGTGCAATGATGCTGCTATGCGATTCGCATGGAATTGTTCCAACTTGGCAAGAGCCTACAGACGACGTCGTGCAGGAGTTCTTCGACAGCTTGGTAGAAGTGTCGGTCCGCCCCGATGAACAGAAGAGCCTCACCCGAGACACCACCGATGCGGAGATGCAGCGCATCGCCACTAGGCTGGAAGAGGCGGCGGCAGCACCTGCCGCGGGCGAGTTCGGGTTCACCGTGGAGGAGGCAGAGGCAGCAGAGGCGGCAAGCCTTGCCGAGCGAGAGGAGCTTTTCGGCGAGGAAGAACTTGTCGGGCCTGAATCCGAGTCGAGCGAGCCCGCCGAGGGCGCGAATGACCCGTTGCAGATCGACTCCTCCTCCTCCCCACCTTCAGCCAGCTAGCCGCAAGTGGAGCCCCCAGCTCCAGCAAGAAGGCGTCTCCGCAAGGTCGGGGACATAGCGGGGCGGCAGACCGCAGCACCGTGCGACGTAGCACCGCGCGACGCGCTCGACCGCGGCAAGCACTGTTGCCGCGGGAGCACCTCACGCCGCTGCGGCAACTGGAGCGGGGTCTTCCCGGTCCACCGCTACTGCCCCCGCCAAGCGGACAAGGGAACCTACTCCTCCGCCTCGTCGCACCAGAGGCGAGCCGGACTTCGATCTCTCCGCGCTTAGCTCCGACAAGGAAGAAGAAGAGTAAGATTCTTCGCTGTACTTGTAATTCTTCAATTTTTGATGTGTGTCTTGTATCTGATTTGCTTTACTCCGAACTCATCCCTTTTCAGGACTCTGGCCCAGAGAGCGGCGAAGAGAGCCAAGGTCCCGGTGATTGTCATCGAGGATGAACCTACCGCGGCAACAAGGGACACGCCTGAGACCACCTTGCCGGACCCGGCAATTCTTCCCCAAAGCAGCCCCCAGCGCAACCCCCAGCGTAAGTACATAGTTTACTTCCTGCTGTCAGGCACGCATGGTGGCTCTTTCTTTGCTGATATCTGATTGTTGGTTTGTGTAGGAGCAGAGCAGCCTCACTAGGAGGGCCCGGAAGCCGCTCCCGAAATGCCATCTGCTTCGACTACGCCACCAAGGGAGGATTCCCCGGCAAGGGAGCGTTCTCCGGCAAGGGAGAATTCTCCGGCAAGGGACAGTTCTCCGGCAAGGGATAGCACCAGCGACCCCCAGGTGGCGGAGACCATGGCTGCGGATCCTAGTGCAGGTAACCCTCTTGCTTGAAAACTTCCCTTGGGTTCTTCTTCTTCTGATTTTCTGCTTGAATATTTGCCGTACTTTTCTCCCCTCTTCGGTCGTCAGATCCATCTGCCACGGATCCAATGGAAACCGAGGCCGCCGGCGAGGAGAACGCACGCGGCAACAACAACGACGCGGCTGCTACCGAAGAAGAGGCCGGCGCTGATGATGCTGTCGGTGAAGAGGCCGCCAAAGCTACCGCCGCAGAAGCTGGCGAGGAGTCCGGCGATCGTACTGACGGCCCCGAGGCCGCAGGAGCGCCAGGCGCTACGCCGACCACCGATCCCTCCGCCGCTGCTGCAGCACCAGGCTCCGAAGAGCCCCAGCCCGGCGCCTACCTGAAGGCCGGCGATGGCATCTTCATCAAGCTCCCCTGGGCGTCGAGCTCCAGGGCGCCGGTCGAAGGGGAGATTTTGGATGGAGAGGTGCTCGCCTCCGCTGGGCTGACGCTAGTCGACGCGCCAAGCAGCAGAAGCGATGAGCCTGAGGAGGAGCGGCTGCTGCGGAAGCTGCTGTCTCTTTACCGCGCCCGCCAAGCCAAGCTGGCATCCCAAGAGGCGCTTGTCGCGAAGGCGGGAGTGGATATTGAGAAGCGCGCGGAGGAACTCCGGGGTCTGAGGCAGGAAGCTCTCCGATCCCTAGCAGAGGAGCGGGAGCAACTCGCCGAGGAGCGGAAAGCCTTCCTCCTCGGGAAGGCTGAGGTTGAAGAGCAGCAGCGGCTTGCTGCCAAGAAGCTAGCTGCTCAGGAAGGTGAGTTGGCGCAGCGCAAGATCAACCTTGACAGCCACGAGGAGGAGCTTGCCGCGCGCGAGCAGGCGATTGGCGAGGCTCTCAAGGAAGCAAAGGACGCTGCCGCGGCTGCCGAGGCCGCCCGTTTTCTCTTTTTCTTGTCGCTGTCGGTCATGTCATGAGAACAATTTGTTAGAGCTGCGACAAGCTATCTTGTAATATAACTCTATTTTGGGTAGAGATTGCTATGTTATTTCCTTTACTTGATCCCTTCCTTTGTATGTTTTTGCCCTACGCTTTTAGGGGAACTTGTCGGCGCAGGCACCTTGAGCCACGAGCGCTGAGTGCGGGACGTCAGCAGCCTGCTGGTGGTGCCACTACCGACAAGAAACCTTGTCGCAACTAGTTTCAGCTCACTTAAGTTGTTGAGCGGACTCGAAACAAAGTAAGGGCGCAACTAGCTACGATTTGGTTCCTCCGCGCACAGGTTTTCCATACAAAGCACGGCCGTTCGAGGAAAATAACTTCAAAATTTAAAAACTGATTGCTCAAACTTTGGCAACTTAGCTTTTCTATCGTTTGCTTCCCGGCAAGGCGAAACTTCCTCGAGCTGCGCTTGGTCCACACCATTATCTTCTCCTTTCCCCCCGGCAAACTTGTGGGTGAGGGAACGTTCCTTTCTTTGAGAAAGAGAAAGAAGAGAAAATAAAGATATGGAGCCTTATGGCTCGTTATTGCTTACCGGAGGTAGGTGCTGCACAAAGTGTCAGATAGTGCATGCAAGAAATAGTATAAAGCATGAAATTGACAAGATGTGCGGAGCCCATGATCTTTACTTATGCACGGGGTCTGCGCCCGGCTTTGTACAAAGGATTACATGCAACATCGGCAAGACTTGTACAAAAGGTGGTTGCCGGAACGGGTTTCGGCAACCGCGCCCTACGGGTAAAACTTACGAAGATGCTCAATATTCTAGGAGTTTCTCACCGGAATGCCATCTTCGGTCTCAAGGCGGACAGCGCCAGGCCTAGTGACTTGTTTCACCCGGTAAGGGCCTTCCCACTTCGGCGTCAACTTGTTGGAATTCTTGGCGGACTGAACGCGCCGAAGAACAAGGTCGCCTTCCTCGAAACTTCTGGCATTAACTTTGCGGCTATGGTAGCAGCGCAAAGCTTGCTGGTATCGAGCAGCTCGTACAGCAGCCTGAAGACGGTCCTCCTCAAGGAGCAGCGCGTCATCTTGTCAGAGCTGCTCTTGCTCAAGCTCATCATAAGCGAGCACTCGAGGTGACCCATATACGAGTTCCGTGGGGAGAACTGCCTCTGCTCCATAGACTAGAGCAAAAGGTGTCTGGCCAGTGGCTCGATTTGGCGTCGTCCTGATCGACCAGAGAACACCGGCAGCTCCTCAATCCAGTTCTTTCCGCACTTGTGCAGCCTGTCGAAAGTCCTGGTCTTGAGCCCGCGCAGCACTTCAGCATTTGTCCTCTCCGCTTGACCGTTGCTTCTCGGATGAGCAACAGAAGCGAAACAGACCTTGGCGCCAAGATGTTGGACGTACTGCATGAAGGTGCGGCTCGTGAATTGCGTGCCGTTGTCGGTAATGATCCTGTTAGGGATCCCGAAACGGCAAACAATCAACCTGAAGAACTTGACTGCTGACTGTGCTGTCACCTTCCTTGCTGTCTCCACTTCCGGCCACTTTGTGAACTTGTCGATTTCAACATACAAGTACTCAAAGCCCCCAACAGCTCGGGGAAAGGGGCCGAGGATGTCGAGCCCCCAGACCAAAAATGGCCAGGATAAAGGGATTGTCTGGAGAGCTTGAGCTGGCTGGTGTATCTGCTTGGAATGGAACTGGCACGCTTCACACTTGGTTACTTGTGCAGTTGCATCCTGGAGGGCTGTCCGCCAGAAGAAACCTTGCCGGAATGCTTTGCCGGCAAGTGCTCTTGCGCCAATGTGGTGACCACATATGCCTCCATGTATCTCTGCCAACAGCTTTTGTCCGTCTTCCCGGTGAATACACTTCAATTTCACACCGTTGAGTCTTCTTCTGTACAGTGTGTTGTCGACAAACTGGTACATACTTGACTGCCGGGCTACTCTTTCCGCTTCTTCTTGCTGTTGTTCGTGAAGAACTTGGCGCTGATCACGACGAGCTCGTGGATCTGACGATGCAGTGGAGTCGCTGTCGAGGTGGATCCGGCGAGTCGGCGATCTTGGCCTTCGGGGTGGAGAGTGTATGGTGGTTGCACCCCATCAGTTTTGTCGCCATCGGCTCGTACCTGGCAGTCCTGCCGCGGCAGCGATGTACTCGGCTGCCGCGGAGTGTCGCCGTTGGCGAAGCCAATGAGACTCTGAATGGTGGCCCTCCTTTCGTCGATCTTGTCTGTCGTTGGAGGGTAATCCAGGAGCAGTTGAGCTCGCGCCAAAGCTTCTGCTCGAGTGGTGGGCGGAAGTGGCGAACGGTGCAAGGAGCGGGATATGCTCGGACTTCTAACCATGTTAGAAGGAGTAGTATCCCGTCCAGGCGACCGTGTCTCGCTCGTGCTAGCATGTTGGCATGCATGCTGGTCTTGAGCACCCCGAGATCCACCAGCTTGATCTTGGTCCAACAAACGTATGGTACTGCGAATACCATAACGCTGTCGGTCCTGCGCCTCCTGAGATGGGCGCGGGGCGTGTACGGACGCCGAGGTCTGCGCAGCCTTGTCCTTGGACATGGAAGCACCATGAGCTCCCTCGTCGACGCCCGTTCTTCCGCCGGCGTCTACCCCGCAACCCGTTTGCTCCGGTGGTGGTGGGATCGACGTGGACGGAACAGTTGCCCCCGAAGCCTTCTTCTTTGGTGGCATGTCGATGAAGAAAACGAAGATCTAGCTCGTGTGAATGCCGGATCAGGTTCGCACAATCTCGACGCCCCCTACCTGGCGCGCCAAAGATGTCGGGGAGGCTGATCCACGAACACCTATGGGACCGGCGGACCGAGCCCCTTTTGGTTCGGCGGGGGGCAGAGATCGCACGAAGAGCGGATCGAGGCGAAGCACACGAGCAGTTTACCCAGCTTCGGAGCTCTCTGGAGAGATAACACTCCTACTGCTGCATGCTTTAGTGTATTGAGTTCTTGCTCGGGAGCGCTGAGTGCTACAGTGCACTCTAGCTGCTAACGAGACCGAGCGTGAGTGTTTTTCTGGCTTCGAACGGACCCGAACCTCCTCTACGTTGCACGTGGGCCTCCTTTTATACGCTCATGGGGTCACCGATAGGTGGCAACGTAGACAAGGGTAAAAATGGAAAAGGAGTTGCGGTTGGTACAACTACCTGTACAGTGTATCCTACCTAACCCTGACAGCAGGGGACAAAGGCATTAAATGCCCGTCTGTGTCGCCCAAACAGTGCAGAAAAGGACCGTCAGGGACGCCACCGTTTGCCACGATAGTAATCTTGTCAGCGTCGCTTGCCACCGCACACCGTTGGCTGCACAGCCTCTCGCCACGCGCGCCTGGAAAGGCCCCAGGGCGACACGTTGGTGGATGTGCTGGAGCGCAGGTACAGGGTGGTAGCTTGTCGCGGCAAGCGCCTTGCCGCGGTCGTTGTCTTGTCGCGCCCGGAAGCTTGTCGCTCACCGGGCCTTGCCGGGACGCGTGGCGCGTCGCGGCAAGTTCCTTGAGATGCCTTGGTTGGCCTTCCCGGCAAGCTCCTCTTGCCGGGGCCTTGTCTCCTTGGCTTGAATACTTTGTTCTTGAATGGCTCCAAAGGAGCCACGGAGGATCTTGGCGGTCGCCCGACAAGCCTTGCCGCGGGGTGCTGCAACTGCCCGTGCACAAGTTCGGGATACTAGGGTACCCCTACTCTAGTACACCGACACATGAAAAATGCAATAACTTAAGCAATATTATATAAATGATTTAATGCATGAAATAAATCATATTCAAGTTGGAAAAATCATAGTTATTGGAATGACACTATGCAAATATTTATGGTGGCTTGCCCTAGCACAGAGGAGGGTCACACGCCTCCTGGTTCTCCTCAAGGCAAGAATCTCCCTCTGAAAATAAGTAGAAAGAGCAAAAGAAAATATCAAAACCCACTTGAAATTCACCAAAAAATCTAGACAACAAAGAAAAATATCAAATTTGGTGTGCTACTAGAGAATTCCAAGACAAAACCAATGCAAAAAGAATCAACTCATTTGGACTTATATATGGTTTAGGAGCCAGAGCTGGTCAAAGTTGCTGGTCAAAATTTGAATTAAGTTTGAATAAAAATAAAACTGGGGGAGTGACGTCGATGGCGCATTCCAGGAATACGCCTCCACTCGTACTGCTTCGGGCGCGAGTGGAGAGGCTGACAGTGGGCCCCGCCAATTAGTTTAGGAGAGAGGAGGAGAGGAAATAGGGGACGGCGACGATTCGCTGGAGCTCTCTCTGGCGAGGAGGGCTCGACGGTTGTTCTGAGAGGGAGGGATGGGTAGAAGAGGCTCTGGTGCACCTGCCTGTACCCCGTGGCTTGGCGAGGGTGGTCGGGGCTGCTCGGAAACGTCGTCTCCAGTGGCGACTGCGGACGGATTTCGTCGAAGATGAAGAAGACGACGATGCTAGTCAGTTCTTGGGGCTCCAACAGGGTCAGCGAGCACCAAAGGACCTCCAAGGAGTCGCCGGAGAAGCAGATGGGGCTCGAGGGGTACTGGAGAGGTGGGGAGCAGCAGAGGGGATCGCTGGCGAGCTCGAGTTGGGGACGGCAGCCAGAGGGCTGCCCGGCCGGGCTGCGTCTTACCTACTGCATCGTGGAGGTTGGATGGGTAGGTTGAGATGCTCGGAGAGGCCAGGGGCGAGATCTATTTATAGGCGGAGGGGATGGGGGTCGCGGCTCTGCCGGAGTGCTTTGGAAGTGGCGCACGGCGACGAGGAGCACCAGAGGAGGTGGAGAAGAGGTCAGGGTTCATGCGGCCATTGTGGAAGCTCGAGGACGAGCACATGGTGCGAGTGAGGACGGGGACAGTGGCACGGGCGCACTATGCACTTGGCCGTGACATGCCCGTGCTCGCTGCGGCGGCTCTGGCGTCGATGAGCTACAGGGAGGGGTCAAGGGTGATGGTGTTAGGGAATGCAGTAATTTCAAAAACATCGTACGATCACGCAAGATCTATCTAGGTGATGCATAGCAAAAAGAGGGGAGATTGTGTCCATGTACCCTCGTAGACCGAAAGCGGAAGCGTTTCAATAACACGGTTGATGTAGTAGAACTTCTTCGCGATCCAACTGATCAAGTACTGAACGTACGGCACCTCCGTGTTCAGCACACGTTTAGCTCGTTGACGTCCCTCGTGCTCTTGATCTAGTTGAGGACGAGGGTGAGTTCTGTCAGCACGACACTGTGGAGACCGTGATGATGATGCTACCGGCACAGGGCTTCGCCTAAGCACTACAATGGTATGATCAAGGTGTGTAACTGTGGGGGGGGGCACCGCACACGGTTAAGAGAAACTTGTGTGTTCTAGGGTGCCCCTGCCCCCGTATATAAAGGAGGGAGGGGGAGGCCGTCTGGCCCTATGGCGCGCCCCAAGAGGAGGAGTCCTACTAGGACTTCCTAGTCCTAGTACGATTCCCCTTGAAGGAAGAGGGGAAAGGAAGGAGAGGGAGAGGGAGTAGTAAAGGAGCGTCAGTGTACTCGAGGTCGAACCCGACCACCTTGTACTTCTCCTCGGCAAGCAACAGCTCCATGATGTGGATGGACTGCTCCACCCAGACCGGGTTGTTGGTGTACACCACCGAGAGCTCCATGAACCTTCGGTGGGTGTCCACCACGGCATGCATGGTGAACTGATGCTCGTCATTGATAACCCACAAGTATAGGGGATTGCAACAGCTTTCGAGGGTAGAGTATTCAACCCAAATTTATTGATTCGACACAAGGGGAGCAAAAGAATATTCTCAAGTATTAGCAGTTGAGTTGTCAATTCAACCACACCTGGATAACTTAGTATCTACAATAAAGTATTTAGTAGCAAAGTAGTATGATAGTAATGGTAATAGTGGCAAAAGTAAAGATAGCAGTTTTGTAGTGATTGTAACAGTAGCAATGGAAAAGTAAATAAGCAGAGCACAATATGTGAAAAGCTCATAGGCATTGTATCAGTGATGGAAAATTATGCCGGATGCGATTCCTCATGTAATAGTTATAACATAGGGTGACACAGAACTAGCTCCAGTTCATCAATGTAATGTAGGCATGTATTCCGAATATAGTCATATGTGCTTATGGAAAAGAACTTGCATGACATCTTTTGTCCTACCCTCCCGTGGCAGCGGGGTCCTAGTGGAAACTAAGGGATATTAAGGCCTCCTTTTAATAGAGAACCGGACCAAAGCATTAGCACTTAGTGAATACATGAACTCCTCAAACTACGGTCATCATAGAGAAGTATCCCGATTATTATCACTTCGGGGTTGTCGGATCATAACACATAATAGGTGACTATAGACTTACAAGATAGGATCAAGAACTCACATATATTCATGAAAGCATAATAGGTTCAGATCTGAAATCATGGCACTCGGGCCCTAGTGACAAGCATTAAGCATAGCAAAGTCATAGGAACATCAATCTCAGAACATAGTGGATACTAGGGATCAAACCCTAACAAAACTAACTTAATTACATGGTAAATCTCATCCAACGCATCACCGTCCAGCAAGCCTACGATGGAATTACTCATGCACAACGGTGAGCATCATGAAATTGGTGATGGAGGATGGTTGATGATGACGACGGCGACGAATCCCCCTCTCTGGAGCCCCGAACGAACTCCAGATCAGCCCTCCCGAGAGAGATTAGGGCTTAGCGGCGGCTCCGTATCGTAAAACGCGATGAAACTTTCTCTCTGATTTTTTTCTCCGCGAAATGGAATATATAGAGATGGAGTTGAGGTCGGTGGAGCATCAGGGGGCCCACGAGACAGGGGGCGCGCCCAGGGGTAGGGGGCCCGCCCCCCACCCTCGTGGATAGGGTGTGGGCCCCCTGGCCTTGATTCTTTCGCCAGTATTTTTTATATTTTCCAAAAGTTATCTCCGTGGATTTTCAGGTCATTCCGAGAATTTTTGTTTTCTGCACAATAAACAACACGATGGCAGTTCTGCTGAAAACAACGTCAGTCCGGGTTAGTTTCATTCAAATCATGCAAATTAGAGTCCAAAACAAGGGCAAAAGTATTTGGAAAAGTAGATACGTTGGACACGTATCAACTCCCCCAAGCTTAAACCTTTGCTTGTTCTCAAGCAATTCAGTTGATAAACTGAAAGTGATAAAGAAAAACTTTTACAAACTCTGTTTGCTCTTGTTGTTGTAAATATGTAAAGCCAACATTCAAGTTTTCAGCAAAGATTATGAACTAACCATATTCACAATAACACTTAGGTCTCACATTTACTCATGTCAATAGCATAATCAGCTAGCGAGCAATAACAATAAAACTCGGATGGCAACACTTTCTCAAAACAATCATGATATGATATGACAAAATGGTATCTCGGTAGCCCTTTCTGAGACCCTAAAACATAAATGCAGAGCGTCTTTAAAGATCAAGGACTGACTAAACATTGTAATTCATGGTAAAAGAGATCCAGTCAAGTCATACCCAATATAGACTAATAGTAATGCATGCAAATGGCAGCGGTGCTCTCCAGCAGGTGCTTTTTAATAAGAGGGTGATGACTCAACATAAAAGTAAATAGATTGGCCCTTCGCAGAGGGAAGTAGGGATTTGTAGAGGTGCCAGAGCTCGATTTTAAAATAGAGATGAATAACATTTTGAGCGGCATACTTTCACTGTCAACGCAACAACTATGAGATGGCGATATCTTCCATGCTACATACATTATAGGCGGTTCCCAAACAGAACGGTAAAACTTTATACTCCCCCACCACCAACATGCCCACTCCACGGCCATCTGAAACAACGGGGTACCGTCCATACAAACAACAGTCCTCGGGGAGTTTTGTTTTAATTATTTTGATTTGCTTTGATCTTTTTGATCATGGGACTGGGCATCCCGGTTACCAGCCATTTTCTCGTGAATGACGAGCGGAGTCCACTTCCCTTGAGAATAACCCACCTAGCATGGAAGATACAGACAACCCTAGTTGAAACATGAGCTGCTCGAGCATACAAAACAGAAATTCATTTGAAGGTTTGGAGTTTGGCACATACAAATTTACTTGGAACAGCAGGTAAATACCGCATATAGGAAGGTATGGTGGACTCATATGGAATAACTTTGGGGTTTATGGAGTTTGGATGCACAAGCAGTATTCCCGCTTAGTACAGGTGAAGGCTAGCAAAAGACTGGGAAGCGACCAACTGAGAGAGCGACAACAGTCATGAACAGGCATTAAAATTAATCTACACCAAGTGCAAGCATGAGTAGGATATAATCCACCACGAACATAAATATCGTGAAGGCTATGTTGATTTGTTTTCAACTACATGCGTGAACATGTGCCAAGTCGAGTCACTCAATTCATTCAAAGGAGGATACCATCCCATCATACCACATCATAACCATTTTAATAGCATGTTGGCACGCAAGGTAAACCATTATAAACTCACAGCTAATTAAGCATGGCATAAGCAACTATAATCTCTAAATGTCATTGCAAACATGTTTATCCATAATAGGCTGAATCAGGAACAATGAACACATCATATTTACAAAAACAAGAGAGGTCGAGTTCATACCAGCTTTTCTCATCTCAATCAGTCCATCATATATCGTCATTATTGCCTTTCACTTGCACGACCAAACGGTGTGTATAATAATAATAGTGCACGTGCATTGGACTAAGCTGGAATCTGCTAGCATTCAATTCAAGAGAGAAGACAAAGTAATATGGGCTCTAAGTTAAATCAACAATCATGCATATGAGAGCCACTAAACATTTTCATTAAGGTTTTCTCCTCTCGACCCCCAAAGGAAAGAAGAGAAATAAAACTATTTACACGGGAAAGCTCCCAACAAGCAAAAGAAGAACAAGAAATCTTTTTGGGTTTTCATTTAAATTACTACTACAAGCATGGAAGTTAAACTAACTATTTTTTTTGGTTTTTCTTAAGGTTTATCAAACACACAAGAAGAAAGCTAGAAAAACAAATTAAACTAGCATGGATAATACAATGAAAGAGTATGAGCACCGACAACTAGAATAGTGTGTGAACATGAATGTAACGTCGGTGAGAAATACGTACTCCCCCAAGCTTAGGCTTTTGGCCTAAGTTGGTTTATGGCCATGGATAGCCTGGCTGATATCCAAAGTTATAACTAGGGTCGTACAGAGATGCAGCAGCCAATGCCTCCTGGGCTGCGGCATGTTGGCGAGCTGCCTCCGCTCTCCTCTCGTGTTTGGCGGCCTCCTCCCTGGTGACAACATATCTTAATTTTGTCTGGTAATCAAAAAGGGAAGGAGCAGGGAGAGTAACATGGCGACGTCTGTCAAAGATTAGTCGATACTGGAGGAATTGTTCATTCCTCACAAGAAAATGGTGCCTGACCATAGCGTCAAAATCTAAATAAGCAGCACACAACTCCATATCTCCCTCACGTGGAGATATACCAAGATAATTAGCAACACGGGTCGCATAAATTCCTCCAAATAAATCTCCAGATATACCATTATTATGCAACCTACGTGCAACTATTGCCCCCAAGCTGTAATCTTTATTACCCAATACAACACACTTGAGGACACAAAGATCAGGGACACACATGTGACATGCTTCATCTTTACCGTTAATGCATCTACCAATGAAGAGAGCAAAATAGTGTATAGCAGGAAAATGAATGCTCCCTATGGTAGCTTGTGCTATGTCCCTAGATTCTCCCACAGTGATACTAGCGAGAAAGTCTTTATATTCAGATTTGTGGGGTTCATGAACATTGCCCCACTGCGGGAGTTTGCAAGTAGTAGTAAAATCTTCTAGGTCCATGGTATAAGATTCATCATAAATATCAAACATGACATTCTAAGAATTACGCGAAGATGTAAATTAAACCTTCTCACGAATGAATCAGTCAATTGGTAGTACTGAGGACACTTATCTTGTATGAAGTCCTCAAGATCGGCATTACGCACATATGCGTCCAATTCATCCTTGATGCCTGCATTGACCATAAAATCCTCTGACGGCCATTCACAAGCCCACACTTCTGCTTCCGTTGGTGGTTCATCGTCTTGCTCATGCATAGCACGCCTAGGTCCTCTCTTTGTTGAGGAACCACCTTGGTACATTCTCCTAGACATATTTCTTCCTCTGAAAAATTTCTGAAATTTTTAGTAACTTCAAAATAAAAGTGAATCAAACTCAATAAAACTAATAGCAACTACTCTCACAAATGCCTAGAGCCTTTATCATGCATTAGAATTACTTGGGACCTCACAAATTTGACATGCAAGCTCAAGAACAGGGTCACCTATGCAGCAAAAATTTGCAATGAATAAAGCACTAGAACAAAAACTAATTGGACCATTGGAGGAGTCACATACCAAGCAACAATCTCCCAAAGCAGTTTTGTGAATGGAGCTTTGAGCAAGGAGATCGAAAATCGCAGCAAAATGAGCTAGAACTCGTGCTTGAGCTGGATGGGGATTTTTTTGGGAGGAAGATAAAGTGTGTGGGTGCAGTAATAAGTGGAGGGGGCCACCATGGGCCCACGAGACAGGGGGGCGCGCCCAGGGGGTGTGGGCGCGCCCTCCACCCTCATGGCCAGGTGCTTGCCCCCCCCCTGCAGTGTTCTCAATGCCTAAAATCCTCAAATATTCCATAAAAATCATACTAAATTTGCAGGGCATTTCGGGCACTTTTATTTTCGAGATATTTTTTTATTGCACGGATAATTCAGAGAACAGACAGATAATATTGTTTTTGCTTTATTTATTCTAAATAACGGAAAGTAAAAAGAGGGTACAGAAGGTTGTGCCTTCTAGTTTCATCCATCTCATCATCATCAAAAGGAATCCAATAACAAGGTTGATCAAGTTTTGTTAACAAACTCATTCCGGATAACATGGAATTGGAGAAATTTCGAATAACACTAGGTTACCTCAACGGGGATATGAACATCCCCAACAATAAGAATATCATACTTTTTCTAGACAGTAGGAAGAGGAAATTCAAAACCTCCAATAATGATAGTTGGAACTTTTCCAATAGAATTTATGCTATGAACTTCAGGTTGTTTCCTCGGAAAGTGTACCGTATGCTCATTACCATTAACATGAAAAGTGACATTGCCTCTGTTGCAATCAATAACAGCCCCTGCAGTATTCAAAAAGGGTCTACCAAGGATAATCGACATACTATCATCCTCGGGAATATCAAGAATAACAAAGTCCGTTAAGATGGTGACATTTGCAACCACAATAGGCACATCCTCACAAATACCGACAGGTATAGCAGTTGATTTATTAGCCATTTGCAAAGATATTTCAGTAGGTGTCAACTTATTCAATTCAAGTCTAAGATATAAAGAGAGAGGCATAACACTAACACCGGCTCCAAGATCACATAAAGCAGTTTTAACAGAATTTCTTTTAATGGAGCATGGTATAGTTGGTACCCCTGGATCTGCAAGTTTCTTTGGTATTCCACCCTTAAAAGTGTAATTAGCAAGCATGGTGGAAATTTCAGCTTCCGCTATCTTTCTTTTATTTGTAATGATATCCTTCAAATATTTAGCATAAGGGTCTACTTTAACCATATCAGTTAAGCGCATACGTAAGAAGATAGGTCTAATCATTTCAGCAAAGCGCTCAAAATCCTCATTATCCTTTATCTTGGATGGTTTAGTAGGAAAGGGCATGGGTTTCCTAGCAACAAAGTCTCTCTTATCATAATGTTGATTCTTTGATTGTGGGTTATCAAGATCAATAGTATGTTCAACCTCTACATCATTGTTATGGCTAGGTTGAGCATCAACATGAACATTATCATTAACATTATCACTAGGTTCATGTTTATCACGTGATTGTGTTTCAGCATCAGAAATAGAAATATCGTTGGGATTCTCAGGTGAGTCTATAACAGGTTCACTAGCATGCAAAGTCCTATCATTTTTCCTTTTCTTCTTTTTAGAAGAGCTAGGTGCCTCTAAATTATTTCTCTGAGAATCTTGCTCGATTCTCTTAGGGTGGCCTTTAGGATACAAAGGTTCCTGAGTCATTCTACCTGTTCTAGTAGCCACTCTAACAGAAAAGTCATGTTTATTATTTAAATCATCAAGCAAATCACTTTGAGCTTTAAGTGCTTGCTTAGCTTGAGTGGTAACCATAAAAATAATATTTGCTAATGAGTTTAAGTTCACCTTTAACTCTAGCCATATAATCACTCAAGCGTCCTATCATGAACGCATTACTCTTTAATTCTCTACCAACATAAGCATTAAAACTTTCTTGTCTAGCCATAAAGTCATCAAATTCATCTAAGCATTGGCTATGAAATTTAGTAGACGGGATCTCAACCTTATCATATCTATAGAGAGAATTTACCTTTACTACCTGTGTCGGGTTATCAAGACAACGTGTTTCTTCAACATGCGGTATATTAAGACCATGTATTTCTTCAATAGGAGTTAAATTCTTAACATCTTCAGCTTTAATACCTTTTTCTTTCATTGATTTCTTTTCCTCTTTCATATCTTCAGGACTGAGAAATAAAACACCCCTCTTCTTCGGAGTTGGTTTAAGAATAGGCTCAGGAGTTGGCTCAATTGGCTCAGGAATTGCCTCAGGAATTGGCTTAGGAAGAGTCCAATTATTTTCATTAGTCAACATATTATTCAATAGCAATTCAGCTTGGTGGATTGTTCTTTCCCTGAAAACACAACTAGCACAACTATCAGAGTAGTCCTTGGAAGCATCGGTTAGTCCATTATAAAAGATATCAAGTATTTCATTTTTCTTAAGAGGATGATCAGGCAAAGCATTAAGTAATCCGAGAAGCCTCCCCCAAGCTTGTGGGAGACTCACTTCTTCAATTTGCACAAAATTATATATTTCCCGCAAGGCAGCTTGTTTCTTATGAGCAGGGAAATATTTAGCAGAGAAGTAATAAATCATATCCTGGGGACTACGCACACAACCAGGATCAAGAGAATTAAACCAAGTTTTTGCATCACCCTTTAATGAGAACGGAAATATCTTAAGGATATAATAATAGCGAGAGTTCTCATCATTAGTAAACAGGGTGGCTATATCATTTAACTTGGTAAGATGTGCCACAACAGTTCAGATTCATTGCCATAAAAAGGATCAGATTCAACCAAAGTAATTATCTCAGGATCAACAAAGAATTCATAATCCTTATCAGTAACGAAGATAGGTGAAGTAGCAAAAGCAGGGTCATATTTCGTTCTAGCATTCAGAGTTTTCTGTTTAAGTTTAGCTACTAATTTCTTAAGATCGGATCTATCATTGCAAGCAAAAAGATCTCTAGCAGTTTCTTCATCCATAACATAACCCTCAGGAACAACAGGCAATTCATACTTAGGGGGAGAACCTTCATCATCACTATCATCAATAATTTCATCTTCAATAATTTCAATCTCTCTAACCCTAGCAAGTTGTTCATGTAGAAATTCACCTAATGGCAAAGTAGTATCAAGCACAGAAGTAGTTTCATCATAAGTACCATGCATAGCAGAAGTGGCATCATCAATAACATGTGACATATAAGAATTCATAGCAGTAGCAGGTTTAGGTGTTGCAAGCTTACTCAAAATAGAAGGAGAATCTAGTGCAGAGCTAGATGGCAATTCCTTACCTCCCCTCATAGTTGAGGGAAAAATCTTAGTTCTTGCGTCTTTCAAGTTCTGCATAGTGATCAGCAGATATAAATCCCAAGTGACTCAAAGAATAGAGCTATGATCCCCGACAACGGCGCCATAAATTAGTCTTGATAACCCACAAGTAAAGGGGATCACAACAACTTTCGAGTAGAGTATTCAACCCAAATTTATTAATTCGACACAAGGGGAGCAAAAGAATATTCTCAAGTATTAGCAGTTGACTTGTCAATTCAACCACACCTGGATAACTTAGTATCTACAGCAAAGTATTTAGTAGCAAAGTAGTATGATAGTAATGGTAACAGTGGCAAAAGTAAAGATAGCAGTTTTGTAGTGATTGTAACAGTAGCAACGGAAAAGTAAATAAGCAGAGCACAATATGTGAAAAGCTCGTAGGCATTGTATCAGTGATGGAAAATTATGTCGGATGCGATTCCTCATGTAATAGTTATAACATAGGGTGACACAGAACTAGCTCCAGTTCATCAATGTAATGTAGGCATGTATTCCAAATATAGTCATACGTGCTTATGGAAAAGAACTTGCATGACATCTTTTGTCCTACCCTCCCATGGCAGCGGGGTCCTAGTGGAAACTAAGGGATATTAAGGCCTCCTTTTAATAGAGAACCGGACCAAAGCATTAGCACTTAGTGAATACATGAACTCCTCAAACTACGGTCATCACAGAGAAGTATCCCGATTATTGTCACTTCGGGGTTGTCGGATCATAACACATAATAGGTGACTATAGACTTGCAAGATAGGATCAAGAACTCACATATATTCATGAAAGCATAATAGGTTCAGATCTGAAATCATGGCACTCGGGCCCTAGTGACAAGCATTAAGCATAGCAAAGTCATAGCTACATCAATCTCAGAACATAGTGGATACTAGGGATCAAACCCTAACAAAACTAACTTAATTACATGGTAAATCTCATCCAACCCATCACCGTCCAGCAAGCCTACGATGGAATTACTCACGCACGGCGGTGAGCATCATGAAATTGGTGATGGAGGATGGTTGATGATGATGACGACGATGAATCCCCCTCTCCGGAGCCCCGAACAGACTCCAGATCAGCCCTCCCGAGAGAGAATAGGGCTTGGCGGCGGCTCCGTATCGTAAAACGTGATGAAACTTTCTCTCTGATTTTTTTCTCCGTGAAACGGAATATATAGAGTTGAAGTTGAGGTCGGTGGAGCATCAGGGGGCCTACAACACAGTGGGGCGTGCCCAGGGGGAGGGGGCGCGCCCCCACCCTTGTGGACAGGGTGTGGGCCCCCTGGCCTTGATTCTTTCGCCATTATTTTTTATATTTTCCAAAAGTTACCTCCGTGGATTTTCAGGTCATTCCGAGATTTTTATTTTTGCACAATAAACAATACCATGGCAGTTCTGCTGAAAACAGCGTCAGTCCGGGTTAGTTTCATTCAAATCATGCAAATTACATTCTAAAATAAGGGAAAAAGTGTTTGGAAAAGTAGACATGTTGGAGACATATCAGTCGTCGGCAGCCGCTCGGAGCGCTATTGGAGCCGCGCAAGATACCCTCTAAGAACTTGTCGTGGTGGGTGTGCTTCTTACAATGGTGGGGCACAATCGAAAGGTTGAAGAGGCACAAGAGGCTTAAATGGCCGCTGTAACAAATAGGGGCCAGCCGGCCTGTAATCGCCATGTCTTGTCACGACGTTCATAGCGGAGGATTCCAGTGCATGCTTGACAACACCACACCGCAGTTTCACCACGCGTGGGCTCGAAGAGGCACCAAATGTATCGTCAGTGAGCCTGTTCCCGTGCTAGTTTCCCGCCCAGCTTGGTTTGCCACACGTCGGCTAGAAGAGGGACACATCATGGGCGTTTATTGGCAAAAAGCTTTGTAAAAACGAAGTGTGTGGAATGACTTTGGTCATAAGTTTACCCGTGGGTGATGAGGTCAAAGTTACACAGAAGGGTGATGAGGACACTCGAGTGCGATAATTAATTTTGCGCTCTATAGGGCACACGATGGAAGAAACCAACTGTGTGCAATAATGTCAAACATCGCAGTCGAGTTAGCTATACAGATCGTGTGCTGTGAGATCGACAAGGTAAACAGATTCTAGAATGGTTAATAAAATCAAATCTAAGACCATTGCATATTAAGGTCAAAATAGTGCTACCAATATACGAATCTCATACGATGCCATTTCAAAGATTGCACCACAGAAGCTCAAAATATTACAAGGTTCAAATTCCAAAGTTATACAACTCAAATTCGAATATTACAAGGTTCAAACTGATATTAGAAATGAAATTCAGCTCATCAGCTGCAAACGCTCGCGCTGATCCACTGAACATTGATATCAGAGAGGTTCAAACTAATATTACCACTTCTAAGTCTGGTTTCGAAGCCTCACAACTTTTGCAAAGGGGTCAACCACTGATAAGTCATGTTGACATGATGACTTCCGATTACTCTGTCATCTGAAGTTCCAAAATGAAATTCAACATTTTTGGAGCCTATTCCATTCTGTCGCAGGCGCCGGCGCTAATCAACAAACCATTCATTTTTGTGAAATAAATGTGGGGCAAACCTCAATACCTTCAGCACCCTTGTTCTGACAACAAAGAACCTGGCGAATATAATCTTGATACGTCTCCAACGTATCTATAATTTTTTATTGTTCCATGCTATTATATTATCTGTTTTGGATGTTTAATGGGCTTTATTATACACTTTCATATTATTTTTTGGGACTAACCTATTAACCGGAGGTCCAGTCCAAATTGCTGTTTTTTGCCTATTTCAGTGTTTCGCAGAAAAGGAATATCAAACGGAGTACAAACGGAATGAAACCTTCGGGAGAGTCGTTTTTGGAACAAACGCAATCCAGGAGACTTGGAGTGGACGTCAAGGAAGCAACAAGGCGGCCACGAGGCAGGGGGCGCGCCTAGGGGGATAGGCGCGCCCCCACCCTCGTGGGCCCCTCGTGGCTCCCCTGACCAACTTCTTTCGTCTATATATACTCATATACCCTGAAAACATCCGAGAGCACCACGAACCCTATTTCCACCGCCGCAACCTTCTGTACCCATGAGATCCCATCTTGGGGCCTTTTCCGGCGCTCCGCCGGAGGGGGAATCGATCACAGAGGGCTTCTACATCAACACCATAGCCTCTCCAATGAAGTGTGAGTAGTTTACCTCAGACCTTCGTGTCCATAGTTATTAGCTAGATGGCCTGTTCTCTCTCTCAATACAAAGTTCTCCTCGATCTTCTTGGAGATCTATTCGATGTAATACTTTTTGCGGTGTGTTTGTCGAGATCCGATGAATTGTGGGTTTATGATCAAGATTATCTATGAACAATATTTGAATCTCCTATGAATTCTTTTATGTATGATTTGTTATCTTTGCAAGTCTCTTTGAATTATCAGTTTGGTTTGGCCTACTAGATTGATCTTTCCTACAATGGGAGAAGTGCTTAGCTTTGGGTTCAATCTTGCGGTGTCCTTTCCTAGTGACAACAGGGGCAGCAAGGCACTTATTGTATTGTTGCCATCGAGGATAAAAAGATGGGGTTTATATCATATTTCTTGAGTTTATCCCTCTACATCATGTCATCTTGCCTAATGGGTTACTCTGTTCTGATGAACTTAATACTCTAGATGCATGCTGGATAGCGGTTGATGTGTGGAGTAATAGTAGTAGATGCAAAATCGTTTTGATCTACTTGTCGCGGACGTGATGCCTATATACATGATCATGCCAAGATATTCTCATAACTATGCACTTTTCTATCAATTGCTCGACATTAATTTGTTCACCCACTGTAATACTTATGCTATCTCCAGAGAAGCCACTGGTGAAACCTATGGCCCCCGGGTCTATTTTCCATCATATAAGTTTCCTATCTATTTTATTTTGCACTCTTTACTTTCCAATCTATATCATAAAAATACCAAAAATATTTGTCTTATTATCCCTATCAGATCTCATTTTTGCAAGTGGACGTGAAGGGATTGACAACCCCTTTATCACGTTGGTTGCAAGGTTCTTATTTGTTTGTGTAGGTACGAGGGATTTGAATGTAACCTCCTACTGGATTGATATCTTGGTTCTCAAAAACTGAGGGAAATACTTACGCTACTTTGCTGCATCACCCTTTCCTCTTCAAGGGAAAACAAACGCATGCTCAAGAGGTAGCAAGAAGGATTTTTGGCGCCGTTGCCGGGGAGTCTACGCTCAAGTCAAGACATACCAACTACCCATCATAAACTCTTATCCCTCGCATTACATTATTTGCCATTTGCCTCTCGGTTTCCTCTCCCCCACTTCACCCTTGCCATTTTATTCGCCCTCTTTTTCCCATTCGCCTCTTTTTTGCTTGCCTCTTGTGTGCTTCTGTGTTGGATTGTTTGTCATGATGGCTCAAGATAATACTAAATTGTGTGATTTTTCCAATACCAACAACAATAATTTTCTTAGCACTCTGATTGCTCCTATTACCGATGCTGTATCTTGCGAAATTAATGTTGCTTTGTTGAATCTTGTCATGAAAGATCAATTCTCTGGCCTTCCTAGTGAGATGCCGCTACACATCTAAACAACTTTGTTGATTTGTGCGATATGCAAAAGAAGAAAGATGTGGATAATGATATTGTTAAATTGAAGCTATTTCCGTTTTCACTTAGAGATTATGCTAAAACTTGGTTTTCGTCTTTGCCTAAAAATAGTATTGATTCGTGGAATAAGTGCAAAGATGCTTTTATCTCTAAGTATTTTCCTCCTGCTAAGATCATCTCCCTTAGAAACGATATTATGAATTTTAAGCAACTTGATCATGAACATGTTGCACAAGCTTGGGAGAGAATGAAATTAATGATACGTAATTGCCCTACACATGGTTTGAATTTATGGATGATCATACAAAAAATTTAGCCGGGTTGAATTTTGCTTTTAGAAATCTTTTAGATTCGGCTGCAGGAGGCACTTTTATGGAAATCACTTTAGGAGAAGCTACTAAACTCCTAGATAATATTATGATTAATTATTCTCAATGGCACACCAAAAGATCTACTAGTAAAAAGGTTCATGCGATAGAAGAGATTAATGTTTTGAGTGGAAAGATGGATGAACTTATGAAATTGTTTGCTAATAAGAGTGTTTCCTCCGATCCTAATGATATGCCTTTATCCACTTTAATTGAGAATCATAATGAATCTATGGATGTGAATTTTGTTGGTAGGAACAATTTTGGTAACAACGCTTATAGAGGAAACTTTAATCCTAGGTCGTTCCCTAGTAATTCCTCTAATAATTATGGTAATTCCTACAACCACTCTTATGGAAATTTTAATAAGTTTCCCTCTGATTTTGATATTAGTGTTAAAGAGTTTATGATTTCTCAAAAGAATTTCAATGCTTTGCTTGAAGAAAAATTGCCTAAGATTGATGAGTTGCCTAGGAACGTGGATAGAATTTCTCTTGATGTTGATTCTTTGAAACTTAGACCTATTCCACCTAAGCATGATATCAATTAGTCCCTCAAAGCTATGAGAATTTCCATTGATGAGTGCAAAGAAAGAACCGCTAGGATGCGTGCTAAAAAGGATTGCTTTGTGAAAGCATGTTCTTCTAGTTTTCATGATAATAAGGATGAAGATCTGAAAGTAATTGATGTGTCTCCTATTAAATATTTGTTTTTCAATATGAATCTTGGTAATGATAGGACTAGAGATGAGTCAACTTTAGTTAAGAGGCATTCCAATGATTCAGAGTTTTTAGATCTTGATGCAAAAAATGGTAAAAGAGAGATTGAAGGGGTCAAAGCTTTACATAGCAATGGACCCACTATTTTGGATTTCAAGGAATTTAATTATGATAATTGTTGTTTAATAGATTGTATTTCCTTGTTGCAATCCGTGTTAAATTCTCCTCATGCTTATAGTCAAAATAAAGCTTTTACTAAACATATCGTTGATGCTTTAATGCAATCTTATCAAGAAAAACTTGAATTAGAAGTTTCTATCCTTAGAAAACTTTATGATGAGTGGGAACCTACTATTAAAATTAAAATTAAAGAGCATGAATGCTATGCTTTGTGTGATTTGGGTGCTAGTGTTTCCACGATTCCAAAAACTTTGTGTGATGTGTTAGGTTTCCGTGAATTTGATGATTGCTCTTTAAACTTGCACCTTGCGGATTCTACCATTAAGAAACCTATGGGAAGGATTAATGATGTTCTTATTGTTGCAAATAGGAATTATGTGCCCGTAGATTTTATTGTTCTTGATATAGATTGCAATCCTTCATGTCCCATTATTCTTGGTAGACCTTTCCTTAGAACGATTGGTGCAATTATTGATATGAAAGAAGGAAATATAAGATCCCAATTTCCATTAAGGAAAGGCATAGAACACTTTCCTAGGAAGAAAATCAAATTACCTTATGAAAGTATTATGAGAGCCACCTATGAATTGAATACCAAAGATGGCAATACTTAGATCTATTCTCGCTTTTATGCCTAGCTAGGGGCGTTAAACGATAGCGCTTGTTGGGAGTTGTCGGGGAAGCTGATCCACGAACACCTATGGGACCGACGGACCGAGCCCCTTTCGGTTCGGCGGGGGGCGGAGATCGCACGAAGAGCGGATCGAGGCGAAGCACACGAGCAGTTTACCCAGCTTCGGAGCTCTCCGGAGAGATAACACTCCTACTGCTGCATGTTTTAGTGTATTGAGTTCTTGCTCGGGAGCGCTGAGTGCTACAGTGCACTCTAGCAGCTAACGAGACCGAGCGTGAGTGTTTCTCTGGCTTCGAAATAGATCCACGAACACCTATGGGACCAGCGGACCGAGCCCCTTTCGGTTCGGCGGGGGGCGGAGATCACACGAAGAGCGGATCGAGGCGAAGCACACGAGCACTTTACCCAGCTTCGGAGCTCTTCGGAGAGATAACACTCCTACTGCTGCATGTTTTAGTGTATTGAGTTCTTGCTCGGGAGCGCTGAGTGCTACAGTGCACTCTAGCAGCTAACGAGACCGAGCATGAGTGTTTCTTTGGCTTCGAAATGAGTCGAAACCCCCCTCTAAGTTGCGCATGGGCCTCCTTTTATATGCTAAAGGGGTCACCGACAGGTGGCAACCTAGACAAGGGTAAAAATGGAAAAGGAGTAGCGGTTGGTACAACTACCTGTACAGTGTATCCTACCTAACCCTGACGGCGGGGGACAAAGGCATTAAATGCCCGTTTGTGTCGCCCAAACAGTGCAGGAAAGGACCGTCAGGGACGCCACCGTTCGCCACGACGGTAATCTTGTCAACGCCGCTTGCCACCTCGCACCGCGGGCTGCACAGCCTCTTGCCACGCGCGCCTGGGAAGGCCCCAGGGCGACACGTTGGTGGATGTGCTGGAGCGCAGGTACAGGGTGGTTACTTGCCGCGGCAAGCGTCTTGCCGTGGTCGTTGTCTTGTCGCGCCCGAAAGCTTGTCGCTCACCAGGCCTTGCCGGGGCGCGTGGCGTGTCGCGGCAATTTCCTTGAGATGCCTTGGTTGGCCTTCCCGGCAAGCTCCTCTTGCCGGGGCCTTGTCTCCTTGGCTTGAATACTTTGTTCTTGAATGGCTCGAAAGGAGCCATGGAGGATCTTGGCGGTCGCCCGGCAAGCCTTGCCGCGGGGTGCTGCAACTGCCCGTGCACAAGTTCGGGATACTAGGGTATCCCTACTCTAGTACACCAACAGGAGTCAACCCAATTTTATTTTTGTTCTTTGTTTTTGTTCCTGTTTAGTAATAAATAATTCATCTAGCCTCTGGTTAGATGTGGTTTTGTGTTTTAATTAGTGTTTGTGCCAAGTAAATCCTTTAGGATAACCTATGGTGTTAGTTAATTTGGTCTTGCTGAAAAACAAAAACTTTTGCACGCACGAGAATAATTTATTAAATCACAGAAATGTGATTTTCAGTTTATTCTTTTTAAAGAATATTAATAGAAAAATTATCTAGGACTTCCTAATTTGGTAGAATTTTTGGGGTTCCAGAAGTATTTGAGAGTTACAGATTGCTACACATTGTTCTGTTTTTGACAGATTCTGTTTTTCGTGTGTTGTTTTCTTATTTTGATGAATCTATGGCTAGTATCGGGGGGGGGGGGGGGTATGAAACCATAGAGAAGTTGGAATACAGTAGGTTTTACACCAATATAAATAAATAATGAGTTCATTATAGTACCTTAAAGTGTTGGTTTGTTTTCTTGCACTAATGGAGCTCATGAGATTTTTTGTTGAGTTTTGTGTTGTGAAGTTTTCAAGTTTTTGGGTAAAGATTTGATGTATTATGAAATAAGGAGTGGCAAGAGCCTAAGCACTAGCATGCCCAAGGCACCCCAATGTAAAATTCAAGGACAACCAAAAGCCTAAGCTTGGGGATGCCCCGGAAGGCATCCCCTCTTTCGTCTTCGTCCATCGGTAACTTTACTTGATGCTATATTTTTATTCACCACATGATATGTGTTTTGCTTGGAGCATCTTGTATGATTTGAGACTTTGATTTTTAGTTTAACACAATTATCCTTTTTGTACACACCTTTTGGAGAGACACACATGAATCAGAATTTATTAGAATACTCTATGTGCTTCACTTATATCTTTTGAGTTAGACAATTTTGCTCTAGTGCTTCACTTATACCTTTTTAGAGCATGGCGGTGGTTTTATTTTGTAGAAATTATTGATCTCTCATGCTTTACTTATATTATTTTGAGAGTCTTTTAGAACAACATGGTAATTTGCTTTGGTTATAAAATTAGTCCTAATATGATAGGCATCCAAGTTGGGTAAAATAAAAACTTTCATATGGAGTGCATTAAACACTATGATAAATTTAATACTTGATAATTGTTTTGAGATATAAAGGTGGTAATGTTAGAGTCATGCTAGTTGGGTAATTATAAAATTGAGAAATACTTGTGTTAAAGTTGGCAAGTCTCGTAGCATGCACGTATCATGAACGTTGTGTGACAAATTTGAAGCATGGGGTGTTCTTTGATTGCCTTCCTTATGAGTGGAGGTCGGGATCGCGCGATGGTTAACTCCTACCAACCTTTCCCCTAGGAGCATGCGTGGTAGTACTTTGCTTCAAGGGCTAATAAACTTTTGCAATAAGTATATGAGTTCTTTAATAATGTGAGTCCATGGATTATACGCACTCTTACCCTTCTGCAATTTGCTAGCCTCTACGGTACCATGCATTGCCCTTTCTCACCTTGAGAGTTGGTGCAAACTTCGCTGGTGCATCTAAACCCTGTGATATGATACGCTCTATCACACATAAACCTCCTTATATCTTCCACAAAACAGCCACCATACCTACCTATTATGGCATTTCCATAGCCATTATGAGATATATTGCCATGTAACTTTCCACCGTTACGTTTATTATGACACGCTCCACCATTGTCATATTGCTTTGCATGATCATGTAGTTGACACCGTATTTGTGGCAAAGCCACCTTTATAATTCTTTAATACATGTCTCTCTTGATTCATTTCATATCCTGGGACACCACCGGAGGCATTCACATAGAGTCATATTTTGTCCTAAGTATTGAGTTGTAATTCTTGAGTTGTAAATAAATAGAAGTGTGATGCAAGGAAAGGATGATGGAGATTATGATTCCCCCACAAGTCAGGATGAGTCTCCGGAGTTTATGAAAAATAAAAGAGGCCAAAGAAGCCCAAACAAAAACAAGAAAAAAAGAGGCCAAAGAAGCCCAAATAAAAAAATATGAGAGAAAAAGAGAGAAGGGACAATGTTACTATCCTTTTTCCACACTTGTGCTTCAAAATAGCACCATGATCTTCGTGATAGAGAGTTTCTTATTTTGTCACTTTCATATACTAGTGGGAATTTTTCATTATAGAACTTGGCTTGTTTATTACATTGATGGGCTTCCTCAAAATGCCCTAGGTCTTCGTGAGCAGGCAAGTTGGATCCACACCCACTTAGTTTCTTTTTGATGAGCTTTCATACATTTATAGCTCTAGTGCATCCGTTGCATGGCAATCCCTACTCCTCGTATTGACATCAATTGATGGGCATCTCCATAGTCCGTTGATTAGCCGCGTCAATGTGAGACTTCCTCCTTTTTTGTTTTCTCACACAATCCCTATCATCATACTCTACTCCACCCATAGTGCTATGTCCATGGCTTTTGCTCATGTATTGCGTGAAGGTTGAATAGGCTGAAGCGCGTTAAAAATTATAAATCAATTGCTTGGCTGAAACCGTGGTTGTGAATGATGGGAGCATTTTGTGTGACGAAAATGAAGCATGGCCAAACTATATGATTTTGTAGGGATAAGCTTTCTTTGGCTATGTTATTTTGATAACACATAAACTGCTTGGTTAGCATGCTTGAAGTATTAAAACTTTATCTGGAATCTTTTGGATCTGTACATTCATGCCACAATAAAGAAAATTACATTAAGAATTATGTTAGGTAGCATTCCACATCAAAAATTCTGTTTTTATCATTTACCTACTCGAGGACGAGCAGGATTTAAGCTTGGGGATGCTTGATACGTCTCCAACGTATCTATAATTTTTGATGGTTCCATGCTATTATATTATCTGTTTTTTTATGTTTGATGGGCTTTATTATACACTTCTATATTATTTTTGGGACTAACCAACCGAAGGCCCAATCCAAATTGCTATTGTTTGCCTATTTTAGTGTTTCGCAGAAAAGGAATATCAAACGGAGTCCAAACGGAATGAAACCTTCGGGAGAGTCGTTTTTGGAACAAACGCAATCCAGGAGACTTGCAGTGGACGTCAAGGATGCAACGAGGCGGCCACGAGGCAGGGAGGCGTGCCCAGGGGGGTAGGCACGCCCCCACCCTCATGGGCCCCTCGTGGCTCCCCTGACCGACTTCTTTTGCCTATATATACTCATATACCCTGAAAACATCCGAGAGCACCACGAAACCCTATTTCCACTGCCACAACCTTCTGTACCCGTGAGATCCCATCTTGGGGCCTTTTCCGGCGCTCCTCCGGAGGGGGAATCAATCACAGAGGGCTTCTACATTAACACCATAGCCTCTCCGATGAAGTGTGAGTAGTGGGATTCTACATCAACACCTTAGTGGAGAGAGAGGAGGGCCACAGGAGGGCTGGCCGCGCCCCCAACAAATTTACAATGACAATGGTTGATCCATATGGTTACAATCCATATGCATTTCTCCTTTGGACTCATTTGTACTAATTTTCTTAGGGAACTTTTCATCCACTCCAACATCTTGTGACGATCGAAGATGGCATGTTAATGCCCATGTTAATCATGCCAGATCGAAGATTTCATGTTAGTGCATTTTACAAATCCTGCAAACCAAATAGGCCTGTAGTAGTGTTCAAAACTGCATCTAGGCACTAACACGTTTTCTTCTATTGCAGATAAGATTAGGACCAGTGGTGGATAATGTGATACAATATAACAATCATGTCGAATGCTTAGATCTGCATCTCTCAGAAATTACTTTGAACTCCTACCGAGGGACCTTACCGGAGATTATATTTGCCAGGTTCTTTGTTGTCAGAGCAAGGGTGCTAAAGGTAATGAGGTTTTCCCTACATTTATTTTGCAAAAATGAATGGTTTATTGATCAGCGCTGGCGCCTACGGGAGAATGGAATAGGCTCCAAAAATGCTGAATTTCATTTTGGAACATCAGATGACAGAGTAATTGGAAGTCATCGTGTCAACCCGATACATGACTTCTCAGTGGCTGACCCCTTTGCAAAAGTTGTGAGGTTTCAAAACCAGACTTAGAAGTGGTAATATTAGTTCGAACCTCTCTGATATCAATGTTCAGTGGATCAGCGCGAGCGTTTGCAGCTGATGAGCTGAATTTCATTTCTAATATCAGTTTGAACCTTGTAATCTTTGAATTTGAGTCGTATAACTCTGGAATTTGAACCTTGTAATATTTCGAGCTTCTGTGGTACAATTGTTGAAATGGCATCGTATGAGACTCGTATATTGGTAGCACTATTTTGACCTTAACATGCAATGGTCTTAGATTTGATTTTATTAACCATTCTAGAATATGTTTACCTTGTCGATATCACAACACACGATCTGTATAGCTAACTCGACTGCGATGTTCAACATTATTGCACACAGTTGGTTTCTTCCATCGTGTGTCTTGTAGAGTGCAGAATTAATTATCGCACTTGAGTGTCCATCATCACCCTTCTATGTAACTTTGGCCTCATCACCCATGGGTAAACTTATGACCAAAGTCATTCCACACACTTTGTTTTTACAAAGCTTTTTGCCAATAAACGCCCACGATTTGTCCTTTTTCTAGCCGACGCGTGGCAAACCAAGCCGGGCGGGAAGCTTGCGCGGGAAACTACGCGATAGCGCGGGAACAGGCTCACTGACGATACATTTGGCGCCTCTTCGAGCCCACGCATGGTCAAACTGTAGTGCAGTGTTGTCAAGCGTGCACTGGAATCCTCCGCTATGAACGCCATGACAAGACGTGACGATTACAGGCCGGTTGGCCCCCATTTGTTACAGCGGCCATTTAAGCCTCTCGTGTCTCTTCAACCTTTCGATCGTGCCCCACCATTGCAAGAAGCACATTCACCATGGCAATTTCTTAGAGGGTATCCTGCGCGGCTCCAATGGCGCTCCGAGCGGCTGCCGACGATGAGCAGCAGTTCACCATGCATGCTATGGTGGACACCCACAGAAGGTTCACGGAGTTCTCGGTGGGGTACACCAACAACCCGGTCTGGGTGGAGCACTCCATCCACATCATGGAGTTGTTGCTTGCCGAGGAGAAGTACAAGGTGGTCGGGTTCGACCTCGAGTACACTGACGCTCCTTTCCTACTCCCTCTCCCTCTCCCTCTCCCTCTCCTTCCTTCCCCTAGGTCGGGTCTCGTCCCAAGGTCGCCGTCGCCCATATGTGCGTGCGCAACCACGTCCTCGTCTACCACTACTTCCTAGCCACAAGGCCTTGCGAGCATCTCGCCAGGTTTGTCAATATTCCCCACTACATATTCGCTACGGTGGACATCACCAACGATGTCAAGGTGCTCAAGAATTCGGGCATCGCCTTCCAGAATCTTGTCGACATCCAGGGCCAATACGAGATCTGGGGCAACAAGGAGCATGAGAAGGACTCAATGGTTCACCTCACCGAGGCCATCATCGACCTCTACTACAGAGACATGAAGGATTCCTGCAACAAGGACAAGCGTGCCTGGCACTCGGCTTGGATGGAGAAACTCGACAAAGCTCACGTCGTGTACGCGGCCAAGGAGGCGTACACGTGCTATGACATGTACAGGCGGATCGTTGACATGAGGAAGTGCCTCCTTCCCCAAAACGGCCAGGGATCCAGCCGGAAGCAGAGCAATGGCAAGCGTCATCGCAACAAGAAGTAGATGATTAGATCCTCGTTTCTCCTAGTTTAGTATGCATGCAATTGCTTACTTTGGTGTGTGAAAATGTTATGTGTGTAGTCAATTGTGTAATTGTATGCTTAATTTGGTTATGCAATGTTGTACTTTTAAGTATATATGTTGATGCTCTGTAGGGAAAGCAAATCACATCACACACAGACTAAACAATGGAACCCGTCGGTGATGATTTCATCAATCACTGACAATTGTATACCAGGAATCATTTGTTCACAACATACATGGCTTGTTAACAGGAATCGTCTGTGTTGTTATCGGTCTTCACACACATTTCCGATTACAGACCTGTTTGCCACGTATCACACACATCTTGTTAAGTTGAACAATTTCTATTCTCTTGGCTCAACACAAACAGTTCATCCGAACGAACTATATGCCGTATATTGCACACACCTTCATCTGGTTGCCCATTTCTGTTGTTCCGCCTCATCACAAACAGTTCATCCGAGTGAACCATATGCTCTACATTGCACTGGCAGCCCGTTTCTTTTGTTCATCCTCATTGCAAATAGTTAATTGAACTGAACCGTATGTCCTGAATCGCACACGCAACAAAAAAATCTAAAGTGTGTTTGATGCATCCGTCATCGCAAACGTTTTGCACCTTTTGACGGTTTTTTACACCACCGATTGCAATTATTGCATCGCACACAGTTTCGTCAAAGGGTCTATGATCGTAGTGTCGCGTTAGTAGCATCTTGCAGTAATGGGTCATTCTGTATTGGTCGCATATAAGCCTTCTAGGTTCTCCAGCAATACAAGCAGAGCAACTGACCACCACATATACTTTGTCAGACCATGCAACTTTGCTAATTATAGTAACTGCAAAAGAGCAAGCAATTCCTATTTCGTCAATGGACTAGAGATCTAACAGAGCATAGTAGCAACTTGACTCTTGAGCTGAATTTAGGAACTAATAATTCCTTAATATAAGCAGATCTTTCATCTAGCTGACATATGCACTCTTGTTAGGTACCTAAGACCTCTCTGTTCATCCATAGTCCATTTAATTACTACATGCTCTCAGTTCGTCTATAGCCAAGTTCAAAGCATATGCTCATTTAAAACTTGGGCATGATCATCTATTGTAGTACTGCTTCAAAAAAATATTGCACACTTATGGTCGATTGTACCACTCACATTATTTGAAAAAACATACACGCAGAACAATCACAAAGAGAGAAGCAGCACACAAGTACTAAGAGTGGTATAATTAACATTAGCACAAGCAAGAAGAGTAAATAAACTTTTCTATGCATGGTCACTTTTTCTTATCAGTAAACAAAGATATATATTAACCCACGCAAAAAGGTATATATTAAAACGAAAGCAAAAATAAAACATATGTACTCTAAGGTAGAATGAATGAAGGGCGTTGCTATCATCCAAAGGTAGAAATAAAACTTAAAGCTATTGATAAAAAACTTGAACACGTTGTGTAGAACTTGCATTGTTTAACAATATGCAAGAACAAGTATACAACAATGTAATTTTCAGACAACGATATGATTTGGAAGCACACCATTCAATCAATTTAACTGCGGATATCCTTCTAAAATCTCTTTTTTCTTTAAGCCCTCTACATGAGTCGTGCAGCTCCAGCATTGCCATTTGCGCGTATGGTTTTTGTCTACATTCAGGAGGACAAGCAAGAGTGGTACAATAAACATGGTGATGTTGACAAGAGTAATACCTGAACTCTCCAACGACGACAACCATGACTTGCTGCATGGTTGGATCTATAGAAATAACCATTCATTAGTATCAGGTCATAGTTTACACTGGAACATGAAGATGAATAAAAATATATTTTACCCTATCGAGTAATATGTATGTTAATTACCCATACTACACGTGACCACTTTGTCCCTCGAGTGCAGCAAAGCCCCATACGGTGTACGCCCAGCCCATGAGTCATGTGAATAATTCCAAACAGGCAAATCATACTCCTCCAGCAAATACACCTTGATTCATGCAAGTACTAGACTGCTAGTGCATCAGAATGGAAAGTAATTAACATATGGCTCACACTGCGCTTAATTAATTCAGTTCTATTTTCAATACAATAGTTATCAAATGAAATCTGCTCAGTTTTGGTAGTATATCATGATTTCGAGGCATCAGAATATTGATCAATACATATTCTTAAAAAAGAATATTGATTGGTGCATAAAATTTTACTACAGTATGTTACAGAGCAAATAACAATTGGCTACGAGGCTGTTCGTGGCATGCTTCACCTATTGATGATGCACATGGACTTTGGTTTCTGGGTTAACCGAACCGATAAATTCTGGTAAATAAGATTTGGTTTTTATTTCTGTGAGGATTATCTCAGTTCTCATTTAACCACAAACTAAAATTCAAAAAACCCAAATAAACCGATCCAAATTGAAAACCATATAAACCGAATGCCCACCCCTAGTTGTACCCAGGCTCATCCATCCACCTTCTGTCCGTATTTCACACATATATATGTAATTATGTATTAGTTCGATCCACCGATTAACCAAAGATGGGAGCATGTTGTTTCACTTAAATAAATGTATAGACACATTTTTTGTGAGCTCAGTAGGCAAAAGGATAGGCAACATACATGCCCTTGAAGCTACAATGCCAGCGATTTGTTAGGAAATCAATGACAGCTGAGATAAGGTTCCTGAAATTGATGATATGATATGAGATCATCTAGAGTAACAGGCAACCACACCATAACCGAAATTATCAGCAAGCAAACGCCAGATTTATGCTTTGAAGTAAGCAGACAAAATCTGTGAAAAATATGACAGCTTAGACATAAACATGCTGAACCTAGATAGATCTAATGGGCAATCACACTTTCGGACGAAAAAATGGAATGAATCTTACTTCCAACAGCCAAATCTCGAAACAAGGTAGGACAGAGAGGGTGGAGACATTCCCGGTGGTGGAAGAGGGATAGCAGAGAGTCTCTCCGCCGCAGCCTGATAGAAATTGGTGGGCCACTCTAAGAAACACCGACACTCTTTCTGTCCAGACAAACTGTCGACACATAATGTATCACTATAGGTGGTATATGCCAACACATTTTACGTCGGTGATGAGCCATCCCCGACAGATAATGTGTCAAAAGCCTGCATAACGCTGATAGTCGATGTGTCGGTATAGTTTGAGATAAAAAGAGTGTTGGCCTTCTGTACTTATGCCAATAGATGCATGTCGCTAGTGTGGTGTCTTGGTGTAGTGGAACCAAGGTATCAATCCAGTAGGAGGTACACGCAGGTCTCTAATCTATGCACCTGCACAAGCAATCAAACAGTTGCACCCAACGCGATAAAGGGGTTGTCAATCCCTTCACGGTCACTTGCAAGGATGAGATCTGATATAGATAGATAGAAAATATTACTAAACATAAAACAAAATAAAAGTAAATAAAACTCAACGAGGTATTTTTGGTTTTTTGGTTTATAGATCTGAAAATATATGATGGAAAATAGACCCGGGGGGCCATAGGTTTCACTAGAGGGTTCTCTCTTGAAAGAAAATAATATGGTGGGTGAACAAATTACTGTCGAGCAATTGATAGAAAAGCGCAAAGTTATGATGATATCCAAGGCAATGATTATGAATCTAGGCATCACGTCTGCGTCAAGTAGACCGAAATGATTATACATCTACTACTATTACTTCACACATCGACCGACTCCTGCCTGCATCTAGAGTATTAAGTTCAATAGAATAGAGTAACGCTTTAAGTAAGATGGCATGATGTAGAGGGGTAAACTCAAGCAATATGATGAAAACCCCATATTTTACCCTTGAGGGCAATAATACAATACGTGCCTCGCTACCCTAACTTTGTCACTAGGTGAGGACACCGCAAAATTGAACCCAAAACTAAGCACATCTCCCATTGCAAGAAGAACCAATCTAGTTGGCCAAACCAAACCGATAATTCGAAGGGAAATACAAAGATATCAAATCATGCATATAAGAATTTAGAAAAGATTCAAATCATATTCATAGATAATCTGATCATAAATCCACAATTCAACGGACCTCGACAAACACACTGCAAAAGAATATTACATTACATAGATCTCCAAGAACATCGAGGAGAATATTGTATTGAAGATAAAAGAGAGAGAAGAAGCCATCTAGCTACTAGCTATGGACCCGTAGGTCTGTGGTAAACTACTCATGCTTCATCGGAAGGGTAATAGAGTTGATGTAGAAGCCCTCCGTGATCGGATCCCCCTCCGGCAGGGTGCCGGAAAAGGTTCCAAGATGGGATCTCACGGAATAGAGGCTTGCGGCGGCGAAAAAGTATTTTTGTGGACGCCTCCGTTGGTTTGGGAATATTTGTGAACTTATAGGCCAAGGAACAAGGTTAGGGGGTCCTCGAGGGGGCCAGAGGACCAGCCCCCCTTGGGGCGCGCCCCCGTGGCTTGCCGCCTCCTCGGGGATCTTCTCACTTGGACTCCAAGTCCTCTGGATCTCTTCTAGTCCAAGAAAAATCACCGCGAAAGTTTTATTCCGTTTGGACTCCGTTTGATATTTCTTTTCTGCAAACTCAAAAATAAGGGAAAACAGAAAGTGACACTAGGCTCTAGGTCAATAAGTTAGTCCCAAAAATAATATAAAATAGCATGTTAATGCATATAAAACATCCAAAACAGATAATATAATACCATGGAACAATAAAAAATTATGGATACACTGGAGACATGTCGAGCATCCCTAAGCTTAATTCCCGCTCGTCCTCGAGTAGGTAAATAATAAAAACAGATTTTTTGATGTGGAATGCTACCTAACATATTTATCCATATAATTTCTTTATTGTGGCATGAATATCCAGATCCATAAAATTCAAAATAAAGGTTTAATATTGACATAAAACAATAATACTTCAAGCATACTAATAAAGCAATCATGTCTTCACAAAATAACATGGCCAAAGAAATTTATCCCTATAATATCATATAGTCTGGCTATGCTCCATCTTCATCACACAAAGTATTAAATCATGCACAAGCCCGGTCTTAGTCAAGCAATTGTTTAATACTCTAGTATTCTCAAACTTTTTCAACTTTCACGCAACTCATGAGCGTGAGCCATGGATATAGCACTATAAGTGGAATAGAATATGGTAGTTGTGGAGAAGACAAAAAGAAGGAGATAGTCTCACAACTAGGCATATTAACGGGCTATGGAGATGCCCATCAATAGATATCAATGTGAGTGAGTAGGGATTGCCATGCAATAGATGCACTAGAGCTATAAGTGTATGAAAGCTAAAAACAAACTAAGTGGGTGTGCATCCAACTCGCTTGCTCACGAAGACCTAGGGAAATTTGAGGAAGACCATCATTGGAATATACAAGCGAAGTTCTATAATGAAAAATTCCCACTAGTATATGAAAGTGACAACATAGGAGACTCTCTATCATGAAGATCATGGTGCTATTCTGAAGCACAAATGTGGTAAAAGGATAGTAGCATTGCCCCTTCTCTCTTTTCTCTCATTTTTCCCTTTATTTGTGGGCTTGTTTTGGCCTCTTTTTTTTATTTGGGCTTCTTTGGCCTCTTTTATTTTTTTGTAAAGTCTGGAGACTCATCCCAACTTGTTAGAGAATCATAGCTTCCATCATCCTTTCCTCACATGGGACAATGCTCTAATAATGATCATCATCACACTTTTGTTTACTTAAAACTCAAGAATTGCAACTCCATTCTATAACAAATTATGACTCTATAGGAATGCCTCATGCATATGAGAACAATATGACAATGATCGTGCGTGTCATAATAAACGAAACAGTTAAAGTTGCATGGCAATATATCTTGGAATCGCTATGGAAATGCCATAATAGGTAGATATGGTGGCTGTTTTGAGGAAGGTGTATGGTGGGTTTAATGCACCGGTGATAATCGTGTGGTATTAGAGAGGCTAGCAATGGTGGAAGGGTGAGAGTGTGTATAATCCATGAACTCAACATTAGTCATAAAGAACTCACATACTTATTGCAAAAGTATATTAGTTATCGAAACAAAGTACTACACGCATGCTCCTAGGGGAAGGGTTGGTAGGAGTTAACCATCGCGCGATCTTGACCTCCACACAAAGGAAGACAATCAATAAATAAATCATGCTCCGACTTCATCACATGATGGTTCACCATATGTTCATGCTACGGGAATAACAAACTTTCACAGAAGTATTTCTACCAATCCACAATTACTCACTAGCATGACTCTAATATCACCATCTTTATATCTCAAAACAAATGTAAGGAATATCTCATAGTTTTCAATGCTCTTTATATGAAAGTTTTTATTATATCCCTCTTGGATGCCCATCGTATTAGGACTAAATTTCATAACCTAAGCAAATTACCATGTTGTTTAGAGACTCCCAAAATAATATAAGTGAAGCATGAGACTTCATCAATTTCTATAAAATAAAGCCACCGCCATGCTCTAAAAAGATATAAGTGAAGTACTAGAGCAAAAACTGCCTATCTCAAAAGATATAAGTGAAGCACATATAGTATTCTAATAAATCACGATTCATGTGTGTCCCTCTCAAAAGGTGTGTACAACAAGGATGATTGTGGCAAACTAAAAAGCAAAGACTCATATCATACAAGACGCTCCAAGCAAAACACATATCATGTGGTGAATAAAAATATAGCCTCAAGTAAATTTACCGATGGATTGAAGACGAAAGAGGGGATGCCATCTGGGGCATCCCCAAGCTTAGATGCTTGGTTGTCCTTGAATATCACCTTGGGGTGCCTTAGGCATCCCCAAGCTTAGGATCTTGCCACTACTTATTCCATAGTCCATCAAATATTTACCCAAAACTTGAAAACTTCACAACGAAAAACTCAACAGAAAACTCACGAGATCCGTTAGTATAAGAAAGTAAATCACCACTTTTTGATACTATTGTGAACTCACTCTTTATTTAATATGGTGTTAAATCTACTGTATTCCAACTTCTCCATGGTTCATACCCCCCCCCCCCCCCCCCCGATACTATCCATAGATTCATCAAAATAAGCAAATAACACAATAAAAACAGAATCTGTCTAAAATAGAATAGTCTGTAGTAATCAGGAAACTTCGTATACTTATGTAACTCCAAAAATTCTGAAAAATTAGGACAACCGATCATGTTCATGTGAATTATCAAAATTGTTTTACCTCACATAAAAGTTTCTATTTTTCAACAAAATCAAATCAACAATCTTCCAAACTATCCCAAAGGTCTTACTTGGCACAAACACTAAATTAAAACATGAAAACACATCTAACCAAAGGCTAGATGATATATTTATTCAAGAACAAGAACAAAAATGTAAGAACAAAAGTTGGGTTGCCTCCCAACAAACACTATTGTTTAACGCCCCTAGCTAGGCATTGAGATTTCAATGATGCTCATATGAAAGACAAGAATTGAAGCACAAAGAAAGCATCATAAAACACGTGACAAACACATCTAAGTCTAACATACTTCCTATGTATAGGCATTTTATGAGCAAACAAATTATCAAGGCAAGCAAAAACTAGCATATGCAAAGAAGAAGAATAAAACATAGATAATCTCAACATGAAGATAGGTAATTTAGTGACATGACAATTTCTACAACCATATTTTCCTCTCTCATAATAATTGCATGTGGGATCATATTGAAATTCAACAATATAGCTATCACATAACATATTCTCTACGCAATCCTCATGCATGCAAAGTTGACACTCTTCCAAAATAGTGGGATTGTCATCAAATAAAGTTATGACGTTTCCTAACTTTTATCAAAAGTTTCATAAGATTGATCAATCTCCAAAGTAGTGGGATCAAAAGTTGACAATCTTCCAAACCCACTTTCAGTATTATTGCAAACATTATTATCAATCTCATATTCACCATGGGGCTTAAATAAATTTTCAAGATCATAAGAAGAATCACCCCAATCATGATCATTGCAACAAGTAGTAGACATAGCAAATTAGCATCCCCAAGCTTAGGGTTTTGCATATCATTAACACAATTGACATTAATAGAATTTATAATAACATCATTGCAATCATGCTTTTCATTCAAGGAGCTATCATGAATCACTTTATAATTTTCTTCTTTCAACACTTCATCACAATTTTCCGATTCACGAATTTCAAGCAAAACCTCATAAAGATAATATAGTGCACCCAACTCACTAGCAATTGGTTCAACATAACTGGATCTTTTAAAAATATTAGCAAGTGGATGAGGATCCATAAACCTATTCATCTGATTTCCAATAAATACACCTTTTTGGCAAGCAAACGAGCAAACAATCCAAGTAAGACATAAAGGCAAATGGAAAGAAGGCAAATAAAAGGGAAAATATTTTTGTGTTTTTCTGAAATCATTTTAGAAGTGTGGGAGAGGAAAACAAGAGGCAAATGGGAAATAATGTAATGCAAGAGACGAGAGTTTATGGTGGGTACTTGGTAGGCTTGATGTAGAACCTCCCGGTAACGGCGGCAGAAATTCTTCCTGCTACTTCTTGAGCTTGCGTTGGTTTTTCCCTTGAAGAGTAAAGGGTGATGCAGCAAGTAGAGATAAGTATTTCCCTCAGTTTGAGAACCAAGGTATCAATCTAGTAGGAGGTACACACAAGTCTCCAATCTATGCACCTGCACAAACAATCAAACACTTGCACCCAACGCGATAAATGGGTTGTCAATCCCTTCACGGTCACTTGCAAGGATGAGATCTGATAGAAATAGATATAAAAGATTACTAAAACATAAAAATAAATAAAAGTAAATAAAACTCAGCGAGGTATTTTTGGGTTTTTTGGTTTACAGATCTGAAAATATATGATGGAAAATAGACCCGGGGGGCATAGCTTTCACAAGAGGCTTCTTTCTTGAATGAAAATAATACGGTGGGTGAACAAATTACTGTTGAGCAGTTGATAGAAAAGTGCAAAGTTATGATGATATCCAAGGCAATGATTATGAATATAGGTGTCTCGTCCGTGCCAAGTAGACTGATACGATTATGCATCTACTAATACTACTCCACACATTGACCGACTGCTGCCTGCATCTAGAGTATTAAGTTCAAGAGAACAGAGTAACGCTTTAAGTAAGATGACATGATGTAGAGGGATAAACTCAAGCAATATGATGAAAACCCATCTTTTTACCCTTGATGGCAACAATACGATACGTGCCTCACTACCCCTACTTTGTCACTGGGTGAGGAGACCGCAAGATTGAAACCAAAACTAAGCACCCCTCCCATTGCAAGAAGAACCAATCCAGTTGGCCAAACCAAACTGATAATTCAAAGAGAAATACAAAGATATCAAATCTTCCATATAAGAATTCAGAAAAGATTCAAATAATATTCATAGATATTCTGATCATAAATCCACAATTCATCGGATCTCGACAAACACACCGCAAAAGAATATTACATCGGATAGATCTCCAAGAACATCGAGGAGAACATTGTATTGAATATTAAAGAGAGAGAAGAAGCCATCTAGCTACTAGCTATGGACCCGTAGGTTTGTGGTAAACTACTCACGCTTCATTTGAAGGGCAATAGAGTTGATGTAGAAGCCCTCCATGATTGAATCCCCCTCCTATGGCCCATATGGCCCATATCTTCCATCGGGGGGTTCCGGTAACCCCTCCGGTACTCCGCTATGTACCCGATACACTCCGGAACCCTTCTAGTGTCCGAATACCACCTTCCAATATATCAATCTTTACCTCTCGACCATTTTGAGACTCCTCATCATGTATGTGATCTCATCCGAGACTCCAAACAATCTTCGGTCACCAAAACACATAACTTATATAATACATATCGTCATCGAACGTTAAGCGTGCGGACCCTACGGGTTCGAGAACTATATAGACATGATCGAGACACCTCTCCGGTCAATAACCAATAGCGGAACCTGGATGCTCATATTGGTTCCCCCATATTCTATGAAGATATTTATCGGTCGAACCGCTATGTCAACATACGCAGGGTGCCAAAAAAGGTCCCAAGATGGGATCTCATGAGGTCAGAGGCTTGCGGCGATGGAAAAGTATTTTGGTGGATGCCTCCGTTGGTCTGGGAATATTTGTGAATCTATAGGCCAAGGAACTCTTGGGAAACGTAGCATGCAATTCCAAAATAATTCCTACGCTCACGCAAGATCTATCTAGGAGATGCATAACAACGAGAGGTGGAGAGTGTGTCCATGTACCCTCGTAGACCAAAAGTGGAAGCGTTCACTCCACGCAGTTGATGTAGTCGAACGTCTTCTCGTTCCAACCGATTGAGTACCGAGCGTACGGCACCTCCGAGTTCTGCACACATTCAGCGTGATGACATCCCTCAAGCTCTTGATCCAGTAAAGGGTCGAAGGAGTAGATGAGTTCCATCAGCACGAAGGCATTGTGACGGTGATGGTGATGTGATCCGCGTAGGGCTTCGCCTAAGCACTGCGAGAATATGACCGAGTGCGTAAACTGTGGAGGGGGCGCCGCACACGGCTTGGAGCAATTGATGTGTGTCATCGGGGTGCTTCCCCCCGTATATAAAGGAGGGAGAGAGAGGAGGTCGTCCTAGGCATGCCCCTAGTGGGGAGGAGTCCCACTTGGACTCCTAGTCCAATTCGCCCCCCTTCCTTTTACTGGAGGGGGAAGGGGGAAGGAGAGGGAGTAGGAAAAGGAAAGGGGGGGCGCCGCCCACACCCCTTGTCTAATTCGGTTTCCCCCTAGTGGGGGGCGCGCCAGCCCCTTGTGGGCTGGGTGTGCCTCCCTCCTACAGCCCATATGGCCCATATCTTCCACCGGGGGGTTCCGGTAACCCCTCCGGTACTCCGGTATGTACCCGATACACTCCGGAACCCTTCCGGTGTCCGAATACCACCTTCAATATATCAATCTTTACCTCTCGACCATTTCAAGACTCCTCATCATGTATGCGATCTCATCCGGGACTCCAAACAATCTTCGGTCACCAAAACACATAACTCATATAATACATATCGTCATTGAACGTTAAGCGTGCGGACCCTACGGGTTCGAGAACTATATAGACATGACCGAGACACCTCTCCGGTCAATAACCAATAGCGGAACCTGGATGCTCATATTGGTTCCCCCATATTCTACGAAGATCTTTACCGGTGGAACCTCTATGTCAACATACATTATTCTCTTTGTCATTGGTATGTTTCTTGCCCGAGATTCGATCATCGGTATCATACCTAGTTCAATCTCATTACCGGGAAGCCTCTTTACTCATTCTGTAATGCATCATCCCGCAACTAAATCATTAGTGACATTTCTTGCAAGGCTTCATATGATGTGCATTACCGAGAGGGCCCAGAGATACCTCTCCGATACTCGGAGTGACAAATCCCAATCTCGATCTATGCCAACCCAACAAACACCTTCAGAGATACCTGTAGAGCATCTTTATAATCACCCAGTTATGTTGTGATGTTTGATAGCAGACAAGGCATTCCTCCGGTGTCCGGGAGTTGCATAATCTCATAGTCGGAGGAATATATATTTGACATGAAGAAAGTAGTAGCAATAAAACTGAACGATCATTATGCTAAGCTAACGGATGGGTCTTGTCCGTCACATCATTCCACTAATGATGTGATCCCGTTCATCAAATGACAACACATGTCCATGGCTAGGAAACTTAACCATCTTTGGTCAATGAGCTAGTCTAGTAGAGGAATACTAGGAACATGGTGTTTTGTCTATGTATTCACACATGTATCAAGCTTCCGGTTAATATAATTCTAGCATGAATAATAAACATTTAACATGAATAAGGAAATATAAAATAACAACTTTATTATTGCCTCTAGGGCATATTTCCTTCAGTCTCCCACTTGCACTAGAGTCAATAATCTAGATTACATTGTAATGAATCTAACACCCATGGAGTCTTGGTGTTGATCATGTTTTGCTCGTGGAAGAGGCTTAGTCAATGGGCCTGCCACATTCAGATCCGTATGTATTTTGCAAATATCCATGTCTCCCTCCTTGACCAAATCTCGAATGGAGTTGAAGTGTCTCTTGATGTGTTTGGTCTTTTTGTGAAATCTGGATTCCTTTGCCAAGGCAATTGCTCCAGTATTATCACAAAAAAATTTCATTGGACCCGATGCACTAGGTATTACACCTAGATCGGATATGAACTCCTTCATCCAGACTCCTTCATTTGCTACTTTCGAAGCAGCTCCGCTTCACACGTAGATCCCGCCACGACGATCTACATGGAACTGCACGAACTGATAGCTCCACCATTCAATAAAAGTATGTATCCGGTTTGAGACTTAGAGTCATCCGGATCAGTGTCAAAGCTAGCATTGACGTAACCACTTACGACAAGCTCTTTGTCACCTCCATAAACGAGAAACATATCCCTAGTCCTTTTCAGGTACTTCAGGATGTTCTTGACCGCTATCCAGTGATCCACTCCTGGATTACTTTGGTACCTCCCTGCTAAACTTATAGCAAGGCACACATCAGGTCTAGTACACAGCATATCATACATGATAGAACCTATGGCCGAGGCATACGGAATGACTTTCATTTTCTCTATATCTTCTGCAGTGGTCGGGCGTTGAGTCTGACTCAACTTCACACCTTATAACACAGGCAACAACTTTTTCTTTGACTGATCCATTTTGAACTTCTTCAAAACTTTATCAAGGAATGTGCTTTCTGAAAGTCCTATCAAGCGTCTTGATCTATCTATATAGATCTTGATGCCCAATATATAAGCAGCTTCACTAAGGTCTTTCACTGAAAAACTCTTAGTCAAGTATCCTTTTATGCTATCCAGAAATTCTACATCATTTCCAATTAACAATATGTCATCCACATATAATATTAGAAATGCTATAGAGCTCCCACTCACTTTCTTGTAAATACAGGCTTCTCCAAAAGTCTGTATAAAACCATATGCTTTTACCACCTCATCAAAGTGTATGTTCCAAATCCGAGATGCTTGGACCAGTCCATACATGGATCACTGGAGCTTGCACACTTTGTTAGCACCTTTAGGATCGACAAAACCTTCTGGTTGCATCATATACAACTCTTCTTTAAGAAATCCATTAAGGAATGCAGTTTTGAAATCCATCTGCCAGATTTCATAATCTTAAAATGCGGCAATTACTAACATGATTCAGACAGACTTAAGCATCGCTACGGGTGAGGAAGTCTCATCGTAGTCAAGTCCTTGAACTTGTTGAAAACCTTTTGCAACAAGTTGAGATTTATAGATAGTAACATTACCATCAGCGTCAGTCTTCTTCTTGAAGATCCATTTATTCTCTATGGGTCGCCGATTATCGGGTAGATCCACCAAAGTCCACACTTTGTTCTCATACATGGATGCTATCTCCGTTTTCATGGGCTCAAGCCATTTATCGGAATATGGGCTCATCATAGCTTCTTCATAGTTCATAGGTTCATCACGGCCAAGTAACATGACCTTCAGAATAGGATTACCATACCATTCTGGTGCGGATCATGCTCTGTTTGACCTACGAGGTTTTGTAGCAACTTGATCTGAAGTTTCATGATCTTTATCATTAGCCTCCTCTCAAGTTGGTGTAGGCATCACGGGAACGGATTTCTCGTATGAGATACTTTCCAAGTTGAGAATAGGTACAATTACCTCATCAAGTTCTACTTTCCTCCCACTCACTTCTTTCAAGAGAAACTTCTTCTCTAGAAAGGTTTCATTCTTAGCAACAAAGATCTTGCCTTCAGATCTGTGGTAGAAGGTGTACCCAATTGTTTCCTTTGGGTATCCTATGTAGATGCACTTCTCTGACTTGGGTACGAGCTTATCAGGCTGAAGCCTTTTGAAATAAGCATCGCATCCCCAAACCTTAAGAAATGACAGCTTAGGTTTATTGCCAAACCACAGTTCATACAGTGTCGTCTCAACGGATTTTGATGGTGCCCTGTTTAACGTGAATGCAGCTGTCTCTAATGCATAACCCCAAAACGATAGTGGTAAATCGGTAAGAGACATCATAGATCGCACCATATCTAATAAAGTGCGGTTACGATGTTCGAACACACCATTGCGCTGTGGTGTTCCAGGTGGCGTGAGCCGTGAAACTATTCCACATTGTTTATATGAAGGCCAAACTCATAACTCAAATATTCACCTCCACGATCAGATCGTAGAAACTTTATTTTCTTGTTATGATGATTCTCCACTTCACTCTGAAATTCTTTGAACTTTTCAAATGTTTCAGACTTGTGTTTCATTAAGTAGATGTACCCATATCTGCTCAAATCATCTGTGAAGGTCAGAAAATAAAGATACCCGCCATGAGCCTCAACACTCATTGAACCGCATACATCGGTATGTATTATTTCCAATAAGTCATTAGCTTGTACCATTGTTCCGGAGAACGGAGTTTTAGTCATCTTGCCCATAAGGCACGGTTCGCAAGATCAAATGATTCATAATCAAGTGATTCCAAAATCCCATCTTTATGGAGTTTCTTCATGCGCTTTGCACCGATATGACCCAAACGACAGTGCCACAAATACGTTGCACTATCATTATCAACTTTGCATCTTTTGGCATCAATATTATGAATATGTGTATCATCATGATACGTCTCCGTCGTATCTACTTCTCCAAACACTTTTGCCCTTGTTTTGGACTCTAACTTGCATGATTTGAATGGAACTAACCTGGACTGACGTTGTTTTCAGCAGAATCGCCATGGTGTTATCTTTGTGCAGAAACAAAAGTTCTCAGAATGACCTGAAACTCCTCAGAGATTATTTTTGGAAAATATAAAAAATACTGGCGAAAGAATCAAGGCCAGGGGCCCCACACCCTGTCCACGAGGGTGGGGGGCACGCCCCTCCCCCTGGGCGCGCCCCCTGCCTCGTGGGCCCCCTGGACGTCCACCGACCTCAACTCCAACTCCATATATTCTCTTTCATGGAGAAAAAAATCAGAGAGAAAGTTTCATTGCGTTTTACGATACGGAGCCGCCACCAAGCCTTAATCTCTCTCGGGAGGGCTGATCTGGAGTCCGTTCGGGGCTCCGGAGAGGGGGATTCGTCGCCGTCGTCATCATCAACTATCCTCCATTACCAATTTCATGATGTTCACTGTTGTGCATGAGTAATTCCATCGTAGGCTTGCTGGACGGTGATGGGTTTGATGAGATTTACCATGTAATCAAGTTAGTTTTGTTAGGGTTTGATCCCTAGTATCCACTATGTTCTGAGATTGATGTTGCTATGACTTTGCTATGCTTAATGCTTGTCACTAGGGCCCGAGTGCCATGATTTCAGATCTGAACCTATTATATTTTCATGAATATATGTGAGTTGTTGATACTATCTTGCAAGTCTATAGTCACCTATTATGTGTTATGATCCGACAACCCCGAAGTGACAATAATGGGGATACTTCTCGGTGATGACCGTAGTTTGAGGAGTTCATGTATTCACTATGTGTTAATGCTTTGGTCCGGTACTCTATTAAAAGGGGGCCTTAATATCCCTTAGTTTCCATTAGGACCCCGCTGCCACAGGAGGGTAGGACAAAAGATTCCATGCAAGTTCTTTTCCATAAGCACGTATGACTATATTCGGAATACATGCCTACATTACATTGATGAACTGGAGCTAGTACTCTGTCACCCTATGTTATAACTATTACATGAGGAATCGCGTCCGACATAATTATCCATCACTGATCCAATGCCTACGAGCTTTTCGCATATTGTGCTTTAGTTATTTACTTTACCGTTGCTACTGTTACAACTACTACAAAACTGCTATTGTTACTTTTGCCACTGTTACCATTACTTCCATACTACTTTGCTACTAAATACTTTGCTGTAGATACTAAGTTATCCAGGTGTGGTTGAATTGACAAGTCAACTGCTAATACTTGAGAATAATCTTTGGCTCCCCTTGTGTCGAATCAATAAATTTGGGTGTAATACTCTACCCTCGAAAACTGTTGCGATCCCCTATACTTGTGGGTTATCAAGACTATTTTCTGGCACCGTTGCAGGGGAGCATAGCTCTATTCTTTGAGTCACTTGGGATTTATATCTGCTGATCACTATGAGGAACTTGAAAGATGAAAGAACTAAGATTTTTTCTCTCAACTACGAGGGGAGGTAAGGAACTACCATCTAGCTCTACACTAGATTCTCCTTCTGTTTTGAGTAAGCTTGCGACACCTAAACCTGCTTCTGCTATTAATTCATATATGTCGCATGTTATTGATGATGCCACTTCTACTATGCATGATACTTATGATGAAACTACTTCTGTTCTTGATACTACTTTGCCATTAGGTGAATTTCTAGATGAACAACTTGCTAGGGTTAGAGAGAATGAAATTATTGAAGATGAAATTATTGAAGATAGTGATGATGATGGTTCTCCCCCTAAATTTGAATTGCCTGTTGTTCCTGAGGGTTATGTTATGGACGAAGAAACTACTAGAGCTATTCTTGCTTGCAATGATAGATCTGATCTTAAGAAGTTATTAGCGAAATGGAAACAGAAATCTCTAAATGCTAGAATGAAATATGACCCTGCTTTTGCTACTTCACCTATCTTTGTTACTGATAAGGATTATGAATTCTCTATCGTTCCTGAGATAATTACTTTGGTTGAATATGATCCTTTTTATGCCAATGAATCTGAAACTATTGTGGCACATCTTACTAAGTTAAATGATATAGCCACCCTGTTCACAAATGATGAGAAATCTCGCTACTACTATATCCTTAAGATATTTCCGTTCTCATTAAAGGGTGATGCTAAAACTTGGTTTAATTCTCTTGATCCTGGTTGTGTGCGTAGTCCCCAGGATATGATTTATTACTTCTCTGCTATATATTTCCCTGCTCATAAGAAACAAGCTGCCTTAAGGGAAATATATAATTTTGTGCAAATCGAGGAAGAGAGTCTCCCACAAGCTTGGGGGAGGCTTCTCTGATTACTTAATGCTTTGCCTGATCATCCTCTTAAGAAAAATGAAATACTTGGTATCTTTTATAATGGACTAACCGATGCTTCCAACGACCACTTGGATAGTTGTGATGGTTGTGTTTTTAGGGAAAGGACAGTCGATCAAGCTGAATTGCTATTGAATAATATGTTGACTAATGAAAATAATTGGACTCGTCCTAAGCCAATTCCCGAGCCAATTGAGCCAACTCCTGAGACAATTCCTAAACTTACTCCGAAGAAGAGAGGTGTTCTATTTCTCAGTCCTCAAGATATGCAGGAGGCAAAGAAATCTATGAAAGAAAAAGGTATTAAAGCTGAAGATGTTAAGAATTTACCTCCCGTTGAAGAAATTCATGGTCTTAATTTACCACCTATTGAAGAAACACATGGTCTTGATAACCCGACACATGTAGTAAAGGTAAATTCTCTCTATAGATATGATAAGGTTGAAATCCCATCTACTAAGTTTCGTAGCCAATGTTTGGATGAATTTGATGACTTTATGGCTAGACAAGAAACTTTCAATGCTTGTGTTGGTAGAGAATTAAAGAGTAATGCTTACATGATTGGACGCTTGAGTGATTATATGGATAGAGTTAAAGGAGAACTTAAACTCATTAGTAAATATGCTTCTATGGTTACCACTCAAGCAGAACAAGTACTTAAAGCTCAAAATGATTTGCTTGATGAATTAAATAATAAACATGATTTTGCTGTTAGAGTGGCTACTAGAACTGGTAGGATGACTCCGAAACCTTTGTATCCTGAAGGCCACCCTAAGAGAATTGAGCAAGATTCTCAGAGAAATAATTTAGAGGCACCTAGTTATTCTAAAAGAAGAAAAAGAAAAATGATAGGACTTTGCATGCTTCTAGTGAACCTGTTGTAGACACACCTGAGAATCCCAATGATATTTCTATTTCTGATGCTGAAACACAATCAGGTGATGAACATGAACCCAGTGATAATGTTAATGATAATGTTCATGTTGATGTTCAACCTAGCAATAATAATGATGCAGAGATTGAACCGGTTGTTGATCTTGATAACCCACAATCAAAGAATCAACGTTATGATAAGAGAGATTTTGTTGTTAGGAAGCATGGTAAAGAATGAGAACCATGGGTTCAGAAACCCATGCATTTTCCTCCTAAACCATCCAAGAAAAAGGATGATGAGGATTTTGAGCGCTTTGCTGAAATGATTAGACCTATCTTCTTACGTATGCGCTTAATTGATATGCTTAAAGTGAATCCTTATGCTAAATACATGAAGTATATTATTAAAAATAAAATAAAGATACTGGAAGCTGAAATTTCCACTATGCTTGCTAATTATACTTTTAAAGGTGGAATACCAAAGAAACTAGGAGATCCAGGAGTACCAACTATACCTTGCTCCATTAAAAGAAACTATGTTAAAACTGCTTTATGTGATCTTGGAGCCGGTGTTAGTGTTATGCATCTCTCTTTATATCGTAGACTTTAATTGAATAAGTTGACACCTACAGAAATATTTGTGCAAATGGCTGATAAGTCAACGGCTATACCTGTCCGTATTTGTGAGGATGTGCCTGTTGTGGTTGCAAACGTCACTATCTTAACAAACTTTGTTATTCTTGATATTCCCGAGGACGATAGTATGTCGATTATCCTTGGTAGACCCTTTTTGAATACTGCAGGGGCTGTTATTGATTGCAACAAAGGCAATATCACTTTTCATGTTAATTGTAATGAGCATACAGTACACTTTCCGAGGAAACAACCTCAAGTTCATAGCATCAATTCTATTGAAAAAATTCCAACTATTATTATTGGAGGTTTTGAATTCCCTCTTCCTACTATCAAGAAAAAATATGATATTCTTATTATTGGGGATGTGCATATCCCCGTTGAGGTAACCTAGTGTTATTCGAAGTTTCTCCGGTTCCATGTTATTCAGAATGAGTTTGTTAACAAGACTTGATCAACCTTGTTAGTGGATTCCTTTTGATGATCATTAGATGGATGAAATTAGAAGGCACAACCTTCTGTACCCTCCTTTTACTTTCTCTTATTTAGTTTACATAAAGCAAAAATAGTATTATCTGTCTGTTTTCTGAATTATCCATGCAATAAAAAATATCCCGAAAATAAAAGTTCTCCAAATGCCCTGCCAATTTTGTATGATTTTTTCTGGAATATTTGAGAATATTTGGCACTGAGAACACAGCAGGGGGAGCTGGCACCCGGCCACGAGGGTCCAGGGCGTGCCCCCCTGCCTCGTGGGCCCGCAGTGGCCCCCTCCACTTAGTCCTGCACCCACACACTTCATCTTCCTCCCAAAAAATCACCATCCAGCTCAAGCACGAGTTCTAGCTCATTTTGCTGCGATTTTTGATCTCCTTGCTCAAAGCTCCATTCACAAAACTGCTTTGGGAGATTGTTCCTTGGTATGTGACTCCTCCAATGGTCCAATTAGTTTTTGATCTAGTGCTTTATTCATTGCAAATTTTTGCTGCCTAGGTGACCCTGTTCTTGAGCTTGCATGTCAAATTTATGAGGTCCCAAGTAATTCTAATGCATGATATAGGCTCTAGGCACTTGTGGGAGTAGTTGCTATCAGTTTTGTTGAGTTTGATTTGCTTTTATTTTGAGTTACTAAAAATTTCAGAAATTTTTCAGAGGAAGAAATATGTCTAGGAAAATGTATCAAGGTGGTTCTTTAGTAAAGAAAGGACCTAGGCACGCTATGCATGAGCAAGATGATGAACCACCAAGAGAAGCTGACGTGTGGCCTTGTGAATGGTCGTTAGAAGAATTTATGGTCAATGCAGGCATCAAGGATGAATTTGATGCATATGTGTGTAATGTCGATCTTGAGGACTTCATGCAAGATAAGTGTCCTCAGTACTACTATTTAACTGATTCATTCGTGAGAAGGTTTATATTTTCATCTTCGCGTAATTCTCAAATTGTCCTGTTTGATATATATGATCAATCATATACCATGGACCTAGAAGATTTTACTACTGCTTGCAAACTCCCGCAGTGGGGTAGTGTTAATGAACCCCGTAAATCTGAATATAAAGACTTTCTTGCTAGTATCACTGTGGGAGAATCTAGAGAAATAGCACAAGCTACCATAGGGAGCACTCATTTTCCTGCTATACATTATTTTGCTCTCTCCATTCGTAGATGCATTAACGGTAAGGATGAAGCATGTCACATGTGTGTCCCTGATCTTTGTGTTCTCAAGAGTGTTGTATTAGGTAATAAAGATTACAACTTGGGGGGAAATTGTTGCATGTAGGTTCCATAATAATGGTTTATTTGGAGATATGTTTGGAGGGATTTATGCGACCCGTGTTGCTAATTATCTTGGTATACCTCCACGTGAGGGTGATAGGAAGCTGCCTCCCGCTTATTTAGATTATTGCTATGGTCAGTCATCATTTTCTAGAGAAGAATGAACAATTCCTCCAGTATCGACTAATCTTTGACAGACGTCGTGATGTCCATGTTACTTTCCCTGCTCCAGCCCTTTTTGATTATCAGGCAAAAATAAGATATGTTGTAACCAGGGAGGAGGCAACCGAGTACGAAAGGAGAGCGGAGGCAGCTCGATGCCATGCCGTAGCTCAGGAGGCGTTGGGTGTTGCATGTCAGTACGACCCCAGTTACAACTTTGGATATCAGTCAGGCTACCCGTGGCCATAGACCAACTTATTCCAAAAGCCTATGGGGGAGTTCGTATTTCTCACCGACATTACATTCATGTTCACACACTCATTTTAGTTGTCTGTGCTCATACTTTTTCATTGTACCATCCATGCTAGTTTAATTTCTTTTCCTAGCTTTCTTCTTGTATGTTTGATAAACCTTAAGAAAAACCAAAAAAATTAGTTTGTTTAATTTCCATGCTTGTAGTAGTAATTAAAAGTAAACCCAAAAAGATTTCTCGTTCTTCTTTTGCTTGTTGGGAATTTTCCCGTGTAAATAGTTTTATTTCTTTCTTTTCCTTTGGGGATCGAGAGGAGAAGACCATAATGAAAATGTTTAGTGGCTCTCATATGCATGATTGTTGATTTAACTTAGAGCCCGTATTACCTTGTCTTCTCCCTTGAATTGAATGCTTGCTGATTCCAGCTTAGTCCAATGCACGTGCACTATTATTATTATACACATCGTTCGGTCGTGCTAGTGAAAGGCAATAATGACGATATATGATGGACTGGCTGAGATGAGAGAAGCTGGTATGAACTCGACCTCTGTTGTTTTTGTAAATATGATTAGTTCATCGTTACTGATTCAGCCTATTATGAATAAACATGTTTGCAATGACAATTAGAGATTATAGTTGCTTACACCATGCTTAATTAGCTAGGAGCTTATGGTTTACCTTGCGTGCCAACATTCTATTAAAATGGTTGTGATGTGGTATGATAGGGTGGTATCCTCCTTTGAATGATTCAAGTGACTTGACTTGGCACATGTTCAAGCATGTAGTTGAAAAAAAATCAACATAGCCTTCACGATATTTATGTTCATGGTGAATTATATCCTACTCATGCTTGCACTCGGTGTTGATTAATTTTAATGCATGTTCATGACTGTTGTCGCTCTCTCAGTTGGTCGCTTCCCAGTCTTTTGCTAGCCTTCACCTGTACTAAGCGGGAATACTGCTTGTGCATCCAAACTCATAAACCCCAAAGTTATTCCATATGAGTCCACCATACCTTCCTATATGCGGTATTTACCTGCAGTTCCAAGTAAATTTGTATGTGCCAAACTCCAAACCTTTAAATGAAATTCTGTTTTGTATGCTCGAGCAGCTCATGTATCAACTAGGGTTGTCTATATCTTCCATGATAGGTGGGTTATTCTCAAGGGGAGTGGACTCCGCTCCCCATTCACGAGAAAATGGCCGGTAACCGGGATGCCCAGTTCCATGATCAAAAAGATCAAAGCAAATAAAAATAATTAAACAAAACTCCCGCAGGATTGTTGCTAGTTGGAGGCACCCATTGTTTCGGGCAAGCCATGGACTGATGCTTATTGGTGGTGGGGGAGTATAAACTTTACCATTCTGTTTGGGAACCGCCTATAATGTGTGTAGCATGGAAGATATCGAGATCTCATAGTTGTTGCGTTGACAGTGAAAGTATACCACTCAAAAAGTTATTTATCTCTATTTCAAAATCGAGCTCTAGCACCTCTACAAATCCCCGCTTCCCTCTGCGAAGGGCCTATCTATTTACTTTTATGTTGAGTCATCACCCTCTTATTAAAAAGCACCCGCTGGAGAGCACCGCTGCCATTTGCATGCATTACTATTAGTTTATATTGGGTATGACTTGGCTGGATCTCTTTTACCATGAACTACAATGTTTAGTCAGTCCTTGATCTTTAAAGGTGCTCTGCATTTATGTTTTGCGGTCTCAGAAAGGGCTAGCAACATACCATCTTGTTATATCATATTATGATTGTTTTGAGAAAGTGTTGTCATCCGAGTTTTATTATTATTGCTCGCTAGTTGATTATCCATTGATATGAGTAAACATGAGACCTACGTGTTATTGTGAATATGAGTAGTTCATAATCTTTGCTGAAAACTTGAATGCTGGATTTAAATATTTACAACAACAAGAGCAAATAGAGTTTGTAAAAGTTTTTCTTTATCACTTTCAGTTTTTCAACTGAATTGCTTGAGGACAAGCAAAGGTTTAAGCTTGGGGGCGTTGATACGTCTCTGTCGTATCTACTTTTCCAAACACTTTTGCCCTTGTTTTGGACTCTAACTTGCATGATTTGAATGGAACTAACCTGGATTGACGCTGTTTTCAGCAGAATTGCTATGGTGTTATCTTTGTGCAGAAACAAAAGTTCTCGGAACGACCTGAAACTCCTCGGAGATTATTTTTGGAAAATATAAAAAATACTGGCGAAAGAATCAAGGCCAGGGGGCCCACACCCTGTACACTAAGGTGGGGGGCGCGCCCCCTCCCCTGGGCGCTCCCCCTGTCTCGTGGGCCCCCTGGATGTCCACCGACCTCAACTCCAACTCCATATATTCTCTTTCACTGAGAAAAAAATAAGAGAGAAAGTTTCATCGCATTTTACGATACGGAGCCGCCGCCAAGCCCTAATCTCTCTCGGGAGGGCTGATCTGGAGTCCGTTTTGGGCTCCGGAGAGGGGGATTCATCGCCGTTGTCATCATCAACCATCCTACATCACCAATTTCATGATGCTCACCACCGTACGTGAGTAATTCCATCGTAGGCTTGCTGGACGGTGATGGGTTGGATGAGATTTACCATGTAATCAAGTTAGTTTTGTTAGGGTTTGATCCCAGTATCCACTATGTTTTGAGATTGATGTTGCTATGACTATGCTATGCTTAATGCTTGTCACTAGGGACCGAGTGCCATGATTTCAGATCTGAACCTATTATGTTTTCATGAATATATGTGAGTTCTTGATCCTATCTTGCAAGTCTATAGTCACCTATTATGTGTTATGATCCGACAACCCCGAAGTGACAATAATCGGGATACTTCTCGGTGATGATCGTAGTTTGAAGAGTTCATGTATTCACTATGTGTTAATGCTTTGGTCCGGTACTCTATTAAAAGGAGGCCTTAATATCCCTTAGTTTCCATTAGGACCCCGCTGCCACGGGAGGGTAGGACAAAGGATGTCATGCAAGTTCTTTTCCATAAGCACGTATGACTATATTCGGAATACATGCCTGCATTACATTGATGAACTGGAGCTAGTTCTGTGTCACCCTATGTTATAACTATTACATGAGGAATCGCATCCGACATGAATATCCATCACTGATCCAATGCCTACGAGCTTTTCGCATATTGTGCTTTGCTTATTTACTTTACCGTTGCTACTATTACAACTACTACAAAACTGCTATTGTTACTTTGCCACTGTTACCGTTACTTCCATACTACTTTGCTACTAAATACTTTGCTGCTGATACTAAGTTATCCAGGTGTGGTTGAATTGACAACTCAACTGCTAATACTTGAGAATATTATTTGGCTCCCCTTGTGTCGAATCAATAAATTTGGGTTGAATACTCTACCCTCGAAAACTGTTGCGATCCCCTATACTTGTGGGTTATCACATCACGATCAAGATTCAACAGAAATAGACCACTCTTCAAGGGTGCATGACCATAAAGATATTACTCATATAAATAGAACAACCATTATTCTCTGATTTAAATGAATAACCATATCGCGCTAAACAAGATCCAGATATAATGTTCATGCTCAACGCTGGCACCAAAGAACAATTATTCAGGTCTAAAACTAATCCCAAAGGTACATGTAGAGGTAGCGTACCGACGGCGATCACGTCAACCTTGGAACCATTCCTGACGCGCATCATCACCTCATCCTTAGCCAATCTTTGTTTAATCCATAGTCCCTGTTTCGATTTACAAATATGAGCAACTGAACCGGTATAAAATACCCAGGAACTACTACCAGAAATAGTCAGGTACGCATCAATAACATGTATATCAAATATACCTTTTTTCACTTCGCCAACCTTCTTATCCGCTGGGCAGTTCCACATTCCAGTGACCAGTCCCTTTGTAGTAGAAGCACTTTATTTCAAGCATGGGTCCAGCTTTGGGTTTCTTCCCGGGAGTGATAACTTGCTTGCCATTCTTCTTGAAGTTCCCCTTCTTTTTACCCTTGCTCTTCTTCTTGGAACCAGTGGTCTTGTTAACCATCAACACATAATGCTCCTTGATTTCTACCTCCGCAGCCTTTAGCATTGCGAAGAGCTCGGGAATAGTCTTTTCCATCCCTTGCAAATTGTAGTTCATCATGAAGCCTTTGTAGCTTGGTGGCAGTGATTGAAGAACTCTGTCAATGACACAATCATCTGGAAGATTAACTCCCAACTAAGTCAAGTGATTATGGTACCCAGACATTCTGAGTCTGTGCTCACTAACAGAACTGTTCTCCTCCATCTTGCAGCTATAGAACTTGTTGGAGACTTGTAACATCCCAATCTTCAATTTGGATGTTATACATAGATCATCGTATGCATACCATAATTTTATTGCATTTTGGTTGTGATCCTAGAAATCTTAAGCAACTCAAGGACCCAAGGAGAGAGTTGGAGGTTTCACAGAATTTTCATATTTGAATTTAGTACAAATTTGAAAAGAGGATCAATTTGATTTTAATATTTTCCCTCCAATTATTTCCCACAATAAAATAAAGGAGAGAAGATAATATGACTTCTTCAATAGAGTAGAAATATTGGAAAAAAGAAATGTTGAAATCAGATTATTATTTTATTTGCATTTTATTGGCTATTTTATTTGAATTAGAGAAAAACTTGCATTTTTGAAAATTGCATTTAGTCCAAAAAATGTTCATCTTGTCCTAAATATTAGGTTTGGACGGTGAAAATTGTTTCTAGAATTTTTTATAATTTTATTTATATTTTATTAGGATTTTTCTTTGCGACGAAAGTATTTAAAAAAAGTTCTCGCACCGAACTAGGCCAAAGGCCCAACCGGCCCAGCCGAGCACCGCCGCCTCCCGCTCTGGAGTCCCGACCGCCGCCGCCATGGAGTTCGGCTCGGACTCCACGACGCTGCCGCCTCCTCCCGCAAGCAAGACCCCCCGGCCCCTTTATAAGGTGCGCCACCCCGCCACCGCCGCCGCAGGGCACAACTGCCGCCGCAGCACCGCACCCCGCCGCACGCTACTGCTGCTAGGAGCCACTGTCGCTGCTGCAGGCGGACGCCGCCGCCCGATCCAATCCGCCGCCGGCCAACCCCGGTTAGCCAGTAAAGAACCGCCCCGGTCTTTTCGTTTTTTCGGTTTTGTTTCGGTTTAGGTTTAGATCGGTTTTTCGTTTTTGTTTTAGTTTAATTAGTAAACATTCACCAGTTAGTTCTTATTAACAAACAAATTCGTTCGTTTAGTTTTGTTAGCGAATGTTCGTTCGGTAGATTTTTTTAGTTTTATTTTCGGCCAGGGACCTATCGGCGAATAAGTTTTATCGCGATTTAGCCCCTAATCTTAAAACTAGCGTAACTTTTGGCTCGTTTGCCCAAATTAGATGAAACCAACGCCTAAATCTTCGTGATGATCTCTTCTTTCTAGTTAATAAACTTGAACATGATTTTGACAATTTAAAATTTGAGTTTAGTACAGATTAGTAAACGATCTTGTTTCGTTTGTATCTTGTGTTTCGTAACTCCGTTTGAGTTGTTTCTTTTTGCGAATTGTAGCCAATCACATATACCTACTGTTAAGATCTAATGCACTTGAAAATAATGTTGTTCGGTTTTGTTTTCTGTTTAGTTTAGACGTTTGCTGTTTTCGAGTTTGTTTTGGATCTTTTCTCGATTTCTCTTCGTTTCGTTTGAGTGATTGCTTATGTATGCTATTGTTTGTCTATGCTAGATTACCCGGAGTGCGGAGCTTGTTACTACGAATCTCTAGAGTTTGCAAATCGGCAGCAAGGCAAGTTACACTTTCATCATACTTTTCTATACCCAGTTTTTACTATGCATTAGTATTTCCCCTCCAATATTTGCATGAGTAGGATTGGGAACATGTGGTTTGGTTGTAGTATTATGAGGTAGGAACCTAATACCTTTTGATCACCCCGGGAATATATGTTATGCTCTATGATTGCTTAGCCATGCTCGTAGATGGGGTTTGGATCGTGATTCACATGAAAGTTATGAGAGTTATTAATTTTGGATAACATTAAGGTGGAAACTTTAATACACATCTAGGTGGATTGGTTGGAGCACCTGGAGAATCCAGTGTTTGTCCATTTGGGAAGCCCCGGTGTACCCGTGTGATTTTTTCTCGATTCGCCACCCAGGCTCAAAGGGATCATATGATATTTCATGCCTAGAAACTTCCGTGTGTAGCCACAAGCCATTATGGGCTTTGGCATAGTTGAGTAAGTTGTATGAGCTCTCGAAGAGGTGGACTAGCAGATGTAGGGGAAAGTAGGTGTACCGTTCTGCCCGGAGTAGAGAGTAAATGCTTCAGAAAGACTATGTCTCGATCTTCCAATCATGGATGCGGTCGAGTCTTGTGGGGAAAAGTGCGCAACCTCTATAGAGTGTATAAACTAATCATGGTTAGCCGTGTCCCCGGTTATGGACATCTTGGGTATCTGGAATTGGATATTATTGTTGATCTCATCACTCTTTAATTAATTGAATTGGGTTTAATGATGATACTTTTAATTGGGTTTTGAGTTGGAGGAACCTTCTCAAATATTGGTACAACTTGGGAGTAGTTTAAATAAATTTATTCGTTCGTTGTAGGGAAAACTAGCTTGATGCAAAATCATAAACTTAGAGCTTCCACCAGCCAAATATTTCATGTTGATATAGTTCTTGCATTCATTTCTTTATAGTGTAACTCTGCCGGCATATTCAATGTGCTGACCTACACGGTTGCAATGTCTCATGTTGCAGACTACTCAGATGACGAATAAGGTGCGATAGGTCATTTTCTTGCACTCAGCTATGCCGTTGGAGTTGATGGACTCATTTACCTTCGAAGCTTCTGTAGTTATTTAGTTTAGATGGCCTTCATCAATACTATTTTTGTGTAATCATACTCTTTATGAGGACTCTATGGAATAAGTATGTGATTGAACTCTGTTATAATTCCTCGGGTATTGTGTGTGTCAGCATTACCGATCCAGGGATGACACTTAAGCACAGAGACTTCGGTCCATTGGGATCGTGGTCACTACAAGATGGTATCAGAGTACACGCTGACCTCGGGTATAGTGTCGTCCGAAAGGGTTGTCATCATCCGACTGAGTGAACTTGTTCCTGGGGTCTGCCATCTATAGAGTAGAAATCGAGGAGAATTAGAAATGAGCAAAGAAGAGAAATCCTGTGGCTTTCTCTGCAACTTTACCGGAAGAGGAGCACTAGAAGATCAAAGTTTGGGTACCTGGGAGGACATTTGCGCCAACAACGGAGCCTATTGATTTCTACCTGGATGCACCAAGCTGGAGTTTGGGAAAGAGCATGGCAGCCCACATCAGCTTTGGATGCATATGTGAAGTGTATCACAAGGAGCTTGAAAACACCATATATCAAATATGTGGACACCGAGACAAAGAATGGGAGATGATTCGTACCAGGAAGGATGGATCAATTGCAGCTTACATTCAGGAGATGGGTGATCACATTCGTCGACAAGAGAATCAACTATACTTCAACATGAAGAAGATCAAGAAGCTGATGAAGAATAATATCAAGCTAGAAGAGGAACTCAAATTACACATGATGGATATGAGAAAGAAATTGTCGTACTACTAGAGAAGCATGAAGATTTGAAGAGGAAGCTAGGACTACCCATGGAGAACCATAAGCGAGAACCTGCAAAGGAGATCCGTTCGGAGGACTACATCATCTTGGACAACACCGACAGGGACAGTGATGCAAATGATGACAATGATGACGACTACGTTGACGAAGCTAGAGCAGATATTATGGAGTCTTCGTCCGATCAAAATTTCTAGACGACCACCATGTTACTAGTAGTATTCTTCCAAGTAGTTAGCAACGATCGAGTTTGTAATCGTAGTTTAGATCGTTTGTGTGAACCTTGTTTGTTATTGAATGAAGTGAATTTATTGTGTTTGTCTCATGTGCATATGGGTAGTGAATCTCTCTTAGACCTTATTCTATTCTGTTTTCTCACCCCTTCTAACCCATCAGATGCCTCCGAGATGTGACAATGGATTTGTGTTCCCACTGGAGCTCACCCAGTTGATCCAGCAGCAGAATGCCTTGATGCAGATGCTAGTTCAGAACCAGAACCAAGGCAACCAATAACAACAACAACAACCCACCGCCACCACCCCATGTTGACAACCTAGCCCGTTTTCTGAGGTTGAACCCGTCGGTGTTCTCTAGCAGCACCGAGCCAATTGTTGCAGATGATTGGCTCCGCAAGATTGGAAGAGAGCTGACTACTGCAGGACGTACTGATGCAGAGAGAGTGCATTTTGCCGCACATCAGCTTGATGGACCCGCGGCATCTTGGTGGGAGAACTTCACAACCACTTACCCCATTGATACAGTTACATGGGATCAGTTTCAGCAGGCTTTCCGCACCGCCCATGTTTCAGTAGGAGCTATGAGCATGAAGAAGCGCGAGTTTCGCAACTTGCGCCAAGGAGGCCGTACAGTGGGACAATATGTGGATGAGTTTAGTAAGTTAGCATGCTATGCCCCAGATGATGTGTCCACAGATGCTGCAAAACAGGAGAAGTTTCTTGAGGGACTCAATGATGAGTTAAGCATGCAGTTGATGGTGGAAACTTTCAACAACTACCAGGAGTTGGTATACAGGGCCCTCATGATTGAAGGCAAGTAGCAACAGATTGATAATCGCAAGAGGAAGTATGGACAGGGGAGGTACACTTCTGGAGCTCAGTAGAAGCCCCGCTATTCCCCGTACTCGGGAGGACATACTCATAACCATGGAGGTCATAACCATGGAGGACACATGCACAATGGAGGAAGTTTGCACAACCATAGTGGTTCTAAGAATGGCAATGGGAATGGAGGAAGCAACAGCTAGAACCGTTCCAACCCTGCAACACCAGCCAAGAGGGGTCTGAGCCACATTACTTGTTTCAAGTGCGGGAAGACCGGACATTATGCCACTGAATGTCCTTAAGCCAAGAATGGAAATGGCAATGGAAGTTATGCAAAGAATACCAACCCCTTCACGAAAGGTCAGGTGAACCACGTTAGTGTGGAGGAGATTGAAGATCAACCCGACGCAATTGTCAGTAAGTTTTTGATTAATGCATTGACAACACTTGTTCTTTTCGATACTGGTGCATATCATTCATTCATATCAAGGGGATTTGTGGATATGTATAAGTTGCCAACAGTAGCCCATAAGTCACCTATGTTAGTAAGTTCCCCAGGAGTGGAGTATATGGCTAGTAGGGGATGTTATCAGTTGCCGGTAACCATAGGTAGACATGTTTTCCCCACCGACCTAATTGTCCTAGAGTCACAAGGATTGGATGTGATACTAGGCATGGATTGGCTATCCAAGTATGATGGAAACATCGATTGCACTAGTAAATCAATTCTTCTCACCACCCCAGAAGGAAAGAGGATCAAGTATGTGTCTAGGCATGCACCGAAGAGGACTCGGATGAATTCCTTATGAGGAGTTGTTCAGGAGGAAGTACCAGTGGTGAAGGATTATCCCGATGTATTTCCGGATGAGTTACCAGGCATGCCACCAGATCGAGACATTGAGTTTTTGATTGAGTTTTGCCAGGCACCGGACCAATATCCAAGAGACCGTATCGGATGCCTGCAAATGATCTGTAGGAAATTAAGAAGCAGATCAAGGAGTTACTGGAGAAAGGTTACATTCAACCAAGTTCATCACCTTGGGGAGCCCCAGTGCTTCTAGTTGAGGAGAAGGATGGATCTTTGAGGATGGTTGTTGATTACCGTGTGCTGAATGAGGTGACGATCAAGAACAAATACCCTCTGCCGATGATCAATGACTTGTTTGACCAGCTGCAAGGAGCTAAAGTTTTCTCCAAGATTGATCTTCGATCAGGTTATCACTAGTTTAAGATCCGAGAGCAGGATATACCTAAGACAGCTTTTACCACAAGGTATGGGCTATATGAGTATACAGTTATGTCATTTGGTTTGACTAACGCCCTTGCCTATTTCATGAGTATGATGAACAAGGTGTTCATGGAGTTTTGGGATAAATTCGTCGTGGTGTTCATTGATGACATATTAGTCTACTCGAAGAATGAAGAGGAGCATAAGGAACATTTGCATTTGGTTCTCGAGAAGCTCAGGGAACATCAGTTGTATGCCAAGTTCAGCAAATGTGAGTTTTGGTTGAAGGAAGTTGGATTTCTCGGACATGTTATATCCGGAGAAGGAATAGCAGTAGACCCTACAAAGGTTGCTTCAGTCACTAAATGGTTGGCACCCACTTCACTTGGAGAGATCAAAAGTTTTCTTGGACTCGCAGGTTATTATCGGAGATTTATTGAGAATTTTTCCAAGATTGCGAAGCCCATGACGAAATTATTGAAGGACACCTAGTTTATGTGGACTAAGGATTGCGAGGCCAGTTTTCAGGAGTTGAAGAAACGTTTGGTTACAACCCCAGTGTTGATTCTCCCAGATATAGGCAAGGATTTCCAAGTGTATTGCGATGCTTCACATCGAGGACTTGGAGGAGTGCTTATGCAGGATGGAAGAGTTGTTTCGTATGCCTCATGACAACTTCGACCTCATGAGTTGAATTATGATACGCATGATTTGGAGTTAGCTGCCTTAGTGCATGCACTCAAGACATGGAGAAATTTTCTTATCGAAAATTGTTCTGATGTTTACACGGATCACAAGAGTTTGAAGTACATCTTCACGTAGAAGGAGTTAAACCTCACACAAAGGATTATGACATGAGATTGCATTATCATCCAGGAAAGGACAATGTAGTAGTAGATGCGTTGAGCCGCAAGAGTTATGTTAATACGCTCATAACCGGATGATTAAAGGAGCTAGCAGATGACCTTCGAGAGCTATGCTTGGAGATAGTTCTGAGAGGTTATGTTGCAACATTAGAAATTCAGTCTACTTTGTTGGGTAAGATCAGAGAAGCCCAGAAGACGGACAAGGAGATTGCTGAGATAAAGGAAATGATGAGTAAAGGAAAGGCTAAGGGATTTCGTGAGGATGAGTGTCAGTGTCAAAACCGGCGGAACTCGGGTAGGGGGTCCCGAACTGTGCGTCTAAGGCTAATGGTAACACCAGGCGGGGGACACAATGTTTACCCAGGTTCGGGCCCTCTCTATGGAGGTAATACCCTACTTCCTGCTTGATTGATCTTGATGATATGAGTATTACAAGAGTAGATCTACCACGAGATCATAGAGGCTAAACCCTAGAAGCTAGCCTATGATTATGATTGTCCTCGTCCTACAGACTAAACCCTACGGTTTATATAGACACCGGAGGGGGCTAGGGTTACATAGAGTCGGTTACAGAGAAGGAAATCTACATATCCGAATTGCCAAGCTTGCCTTCCACGCCAAGGAGAGTCCCACCTGGACACGGGACGAAGTATTCAGTCTTGTATCTTCATAGTCCAACAGTGCGGCATAAGTACATAGTCCGGCTGTCCGAGACCCCCTAATCCAGGACTCCCTCAGTAGCCCCTGAACCAGGCTTCAATGACGACGAGTCCGACGTGCAGATTGTCTTCGGCATTGCAAGGCGGGTTCCCTCTCTGAATACTCCAAAGAAGATTTGAAAACAAGAATCGTGTCCGGCTCTGCAAAACAAATCCCACATACCACTATAGAGAGCACAATATTCCACCAATCTGATCTGCTGACAACTTTTTACCTGGTGTGACTTCACATCGAGGCCCGGTCATTATTCGAACCGATTTTCTCAACCTGCTATTGCACACCTCGCGAGGCAGTTTCATTGGCACGTTGATACGTCTCCAACGTATCTACTTTTCCAAACACTTTTGCCCTTGTTTTGGACTCTCACTTGCATGATTTGAATGAAACTAACCCGGACTGACGCTGTTTTTCAGCAGAACTGCCATGATGTTGTTTTATGTGTAGAAAAGAAAAGTTCTCGGAATGTCCTGGAAATCCACGGAGGCACTTTTCAGATTTAATAAGAATTTTTGGCGAAATAATCAAGGCCAGGGGGCCCATGGGCTGTCCACGAGACAACCCCCCCTAGGGCGCGCCCTCCTATCTCGTGGGCCACCCGGACCTCCTCCGACCTCAACTCCAACTCCATATATGCCGTCTCGGGGAGAAAAAAATCAAGAAGAAAGTTTCATCGCGTTTCACGACACGGAGCCGCTGCCAAACCCTAATCTCTGTCGGAAGGGCTAATCTGGAGTCCGTTCGGGGCTCCGGAGAGGGGGATTCGTCGCCGTCGTCGTCATCAACCTCCTCCATCACCAATTTCATGATGCTCTCCACCGTGCGTGATTAATTCCATCGTAGGCTTGCTGGACGGTGATGGGTTGGATGAGATTTACCATGTAATCAAGTTAGTTTTGTTAGGGTTTGATCCCTAGTATCCACTATGTTCTGAGATTGATGTTGCTATGACTTTGCTATGCTTAATGCTTGTCACTAGGGACCGAGTGCCATGATTTCAGATCTGAACCTATTATGTTTTCATGAATATATGTGTGATCTTGATCCTATCTTGCAAGTCTATAGTCACCTATTATTTGTTATGATCCGACAACCCCGAAGTGACAATAATCGGGATACTTCTCAGTGATGACCGTAGTTTGAGGAGTTCATGTATTCACTATGTGTTAATGCTTTGGTCCGGTTCTCTATTAAAAGGAGGCCTTAATATCCCTTTGTTTCCACTAGGACCCCGCTGCCACGGGAGGGTAGGACAAAATATGTCATGCAAGTTCTTTTCCATAAGCACGTATGACTATTTACGGAATACATGCCTACATTACCTTGATGAATTGGAGCTAGTTCTATACCACCCTATGTTATAACTATTGCATGAGGAATCACATCCGGCATAATTATCCATCACTGATCCATTGCCTACGAGCTTTTCACATATTGTTCTCCGCTTATTTACTTTTCCGTTGCTATTGTTACAACTACTACAAAAACCCAAAAACATTTACCTTTTCTGTTGGTACTGTTGCCATTACTATCATACCAATTTTGCTACTAAATACTTTGTTGCAGATACTAAGTTATCCAGGTGTGGTTGAATTGACAACTCAACTGCTCATACTCAAGAATATTCTTTGGCTCCCCTTGTGTTGAATCAATAAATTTGGGTTGTACTTCACCCCCGAAAGTTGTTGCGATCCCCTACACTTGTGGGTTATCAAGAATAATTTCTGGTGCCGTTGCCGGGGAGCATAGCTCTATACTCTGAGTCACTTGGGATTTATATTTGTTGATCACTATGAAGAACTTTAAAGACGATAAGACCAAGATCTATCCCTCAACTACGAGGGGAGGTAAGGAACTACCATCTAGATCTGCACTAGATTCTCCTTCTGTTATGAGTAAGTTTGCGACACCTGAACCTGCTACTGCTATGAATTCTGATATGTCGCATGTTATTGATGATGCCACTTCTGCTATGCATGATCAAACTACTTCTGTGCGTGATACTACTTTGCCATAAGGTGAATTTCTTGATGAAAAACTTGCTAGAGTTAGGGGGAATGAAAATATTGAAGATGCTATTGATGATAGGTGATGATGAACGTCCCCCCAATGATTATGCATTACCTATTGTTCCTAAGGGTTATGTTATGAATGAAAATGCTGCTATGGAAATTCTTGCTTGCAATGATAGATCTAAAATGCTAGAATGAAAATGATAGATCTAAGAAATTATTAGCTAAATGGAAGTAGCAGTCTCTTAATGCTAGAATGAAACCCGATCCTGCTTTTGCTTCTTCACCTATCTGTGTTACTGATAAGGATTATGAATTCTCTATTGATCCTGAGATTATTACTTTAGTTGAATCTGATCCTTTTTATGGCCTTGAATCTGAAACTGTTGTGGCACATCTCACCAAGTTGAATGATATAGCCACCCTATTTACTCATGATAAGAAGTCTCGCTATTTATATATCCTTAAGATATTTTCGTTCTCATTAAAGGGTGATGCTAAAACTTGGTATAATTCTCTTGCTCCTGGTTGTGTGCGTAGTCCCCAGGATATGATTTATTACTTCTCTGCTAAATATTTTTCTGCTCATAAGAAACAAGCTGCCTTGCGGGAAATATATAATTTTGTGCAAATCAAAGAAGAGAGTCTCCCACAAGCTTGGGGGAGGCTTCTCCGGTTACTTAATGCTTTGCCTCATCATCCTCTTAAGAAAAAATAAATACTTGATATCTTTTATAATGGACTAATCAATGCTTCCAAGGACTACTTGGATAGTTGTGTTGGTTGTGTTTTCAGGGAAAGAACAGTCGACGAAGTTGAAATATTATTGCATAATATGTTGACTAATGAAAATAATTTGACTCTTCCCGAGCTAGTTCCTGAAGCAATTCCTGAACCAATTGAGCCAACTCCTGAGCCTATTCCTAAACCCACTCCGAAGAAGAGAGGTGTTTTATTTCTCAGTCCTGAAGATATGCAAGAGGCAAAGAAATCAATGAAAGAAAAAGGTATTAAAGCTGAAGATGTTAAGAATTTACCTCCTATTGAAGAAATACATGGTCTTAATTTACCGCCTGAAGAACCACATTGTCTTGATAACCCGACACAGGTAGTGTAGGTAAATTCTCTCTATAGATATGATAAAGCTGAAATACCCTCTACTAAATTTCATAGCCAATGCTTAGATGAATTTGATGACTTTATGGCTAGACAAGAAAGTTTTAATGCTTATGTTGGTAGAGAGTTAAAGAATAATGCTTTCAAGATAGGACACAAAGGTGATAATCTAGCTAGAGTTAAAGATGAACTTCACCGCGTTAGCAAATATGCTTCTATGGTTGCTACTCAAGCTGAGAAAGTACTCAAAGCTCAAAATGATTTGCTTAAGGAATTGAATAATAAAAATGACTTTGCTGTTAGAGTGGCTATTAGAACTGGTAGGATGACTCAGGAACCTTTGTATCCTGAAGGCCACCCTAAGAGAATCGAGCAAGATTCTCAAAGAAATAATTTAGAGGCACCTAGTTCTTCTAAGAAGAAGAAAAAGAAAAACGATAGGACATTGCATGCTTCTAATGAACCTGCTGTAGACACACCTGAGAATCCCAATGATATTTCTATTTCTGATGCTGGAACACAATCAGGTGATGAACATGAACCTAGTGATAATGTTAATGATAATGTTCATGTTGATGCTCAATATAGCAAAGATAATGATGTAGAGATTGAACCTGCTGTTGATCTTGATAACCCACAATCAAAGAATCAACGTTATGATAAGAGAGATTTTGTTGCTAGGAAGCACGGTAAAGAAAGAGAACCATGGGTTCAGAAACCCATGCCCTTTCCTCCTAAACCATCCAAGTCAAAGGATGATGAGGATTTTGAGCGCTTTGCTGAAATGATTAGACCTATTTTCTTTCGTATGCGCTTAACTGATATGCTTAAGGTAAATCCTTATGCTAAATATATGAAGGATATCATCACAAATAAAAGAAAGATACCGGAAGCTGAAATTTCCACCATGCTTGCTAATTACACTTTTAAGGGTGGAATACCAAAGAAACTTGGAGATCCGGGTGTACCAACTATACCATGCTCTATTAAAAGAAATTATGTTAGAACTGCTTTATGTGATCTTGGAGCCGGTGTTAGTGTTATGCCTTTCTCTTTATATCGTAGACTTAAATTGAATAAGTTGACACCTACTGAAATATCCTTGCAAATGGCTGATAAATCAACTGCTATACATGTCGGTATTTGTGAGGATGTGCCTGTTGTGGTTGCAAATGTCACTATCTTAACTGAATTTGTTATTCTTGATATTCCCGAGGACGATAGTATGTCTATTATCCTTGGTAGACCTTTTCTTAATACTGCAGGGGCTGTTATTGATTGCAACAAAGGCAATGTCACTTTTCATGTTAATGGTAATGAGCATATGGTACACTTTCCGAGGAAACAATCTCAAGTTCATAGTATCAATTCTATTGAAAAGGTTCCAACTATCATTTTTGGAGGTTTTGAATTTCCTCTCCCTAATGTCAAGAAAAAGTATGATATTCTTATTGTTGGGGATTTTCATATCCCCGTTGAGGTAAGTTAGTGTTATTCGAAATTTCTGCGGTTCCGTGTTATTCGGAATGAGTTTGTTAACAAGACTTGATCAACCTTGTTAGCGGGTTCATTTTGATGATCACGAGATGGATGAAACTAGAAGGCACAACCTTCTGTACCCTCTTTTTACTTTCTATTATTTAGAATAAATAAATCAAAATTAGTATTATCTGTCTGTTTCCTGAATTATCCGTGCAATAAAAAATAGTTTGAAAATAAAAGTGTTGCAAATGCCCTGCAAATTTAGTATGATTTTTTCTGGAATAATTGAGGATTTTAGGCACTGAAAACACTGCAGGAGGGCCAAGCACCAGGCCACGAGAGAGGAGGGCGCCCCCCGTGTAGGGCGCCCCCCCATGTCTCGTGGGCCCCTAGTGGCTCCCCTCCACTTATGCCAGCACCCACACACTTCATCTTCTACCCAAAAAAATCCCCATCCAGCTCAAACCCGAGTTCTAGCTCGTTTTGCTGCGATTTTTGATCTCTTAGCTCAAAGCTCCATTCACAAAACTGCTTTAGGAGATTGTTGCTTGGTATGTGACTCCTCCGTTGGTCCAATTAGTTTTTGTTCTAGTGCTTTATTCATTGCAAATTTTTGCTGCATATGTGACCATGTTCTTGAGCTTGCATGTTAAATTTTTGAGGTCCCAAGCAATTCCAATGCATGATATAGGCTCTAGGCACTTGTAGGAGTAGTTGCTATCAATCTTGTTTAGTTTTATCCACTTTTATTTTGAAGTTACTAAAATTTCAGAATTTTTTCAGAAAATGTTAAGGAGGTTCTTTAAAGGCTCTTCTAGCCAAAGCTCTAAGGAAAAACAAGACAAAGAGAAGGAAAAACCCAAGTATAATCTTCCTCGCTTAGAGGAAGTACGGTCATGTGAATGGCCATGTGAAGATTTCTTGAAGGAAGCCGGAATTCATGAAGACTTTTATGCTTTAATCGAGACTGCAGGCCTCATCGGTTTCATGAACGACCGAACCGATCAGTATCTCTTACTTACCAATACTTTCGTGCAAAACTTTTATTATTATCCTAAGAAGTCACCGCCTGCAGTTTCATTTCATTTATATGATGAATTTAAAGAAATGTCTTTACGTCATTTTTGCGCGGTATGTAGGATACCTTATGAGGGAGAATTAGAGGAACCCCATCGTGAAGATGTGGATGGCTTCGTTAAAACTATTGATGTAGAAGAGCCAAAGAAGGGCTCTGAGGCAAAAGTCTCTAGCATACACTTTCATGTTTTATGCTACTTTGCTATATTTGCTAGTAGATGCTTGATTGGTCGTGGGAATAGTGGAAATTTGAGCGTTCCAGATATTATTATTCTTCAACATGCTTTGTTGGGAGACAATACTTTTAGTATGGGTGCCCTCGTTCCTAAACGGCTAGCCCTGAATCGTACAAAAGGCCCCATATTTGGAGGTATCTATGTTGCACGTCTTGCTGAACATTTTCAGATACCCATTAGGCACCTTGAGGAGGAGGAGACAAAACTACCTCCTCACATTTTAGATTACAAGAGCATGGTAGCACACAAGTTTATTGTTGACAATGAAGAAAAGATGCTTTTGTATAAACTTAGATTTAACATGAAACACATTGAGATTATTATTTTGCCAGCGCCTCTGTTGTTTGATTTACTTGCAGAAAATTTTCTCGTCACACTAGAAGCGGTAAACAACCATCTAGCCCAAGCTTTTACTCCAGAACCTGAACATGAGCTGGACCCTTCTCGTGCATCATCTGTCTAGTGGGATCCGGAGATGACCAACCAGTATTATCCTGATTACACCTCTCCTTACACCGGAGAGAGTAGCGGCGGTCCCTGGTATTAGACCAACTTAGGCCAAAAGCCTAAGCTTGGGGGAGTACGTATTTCTCACCAAGTTTACATTCATGTTCACACACTAGTCCTCGGTGCTCATACTCTTTCATTGTATTATCCTTGTTAGTTTAAATTTCTTTTTCTAGCTTTCTTCTTGTGTGTGTGTTAAACCTTAAGAAAAACCAAAAAAATAGTTAGTTTAATTCCCTTGCTTGTAGTAGGAACTAAGATGAAAACCCAAAAAGATTTCTCGTTCTTCTTTTACTTGTTGGGAGCTTTCCCGTGTAAATAGTTTTTTTCTTTTTTTTCTTTTGGGGGTCGAGAAGACCATATTGAAAATGCTTAGTGGCTCTTATATGCGTGATTGATTATTTATATTTAGAGCCCACATTACTTGTCTTCTCTCTTGAGTTGAATGCTTGCAGATTCCATCTTAGTCCAATGCACGTGCACTCTTATTGTTATACACATCATTCGGTCGTGCGAGTGAAAGGCAATAATGACGATATATGATGGACTTATTGGCATGATAAAAGCTGGTATGAACTCGACTCTCTTGTTTTTGTAAATATGATGAGTTCATCGTTCCTAAGTCAGCTATTATGAAGTAAACATATTTCCAATGACATTTAGAGATTATAGTTGCTTGTGCAATGCTTGATTAGCTATGAGTTATAATGGTTTACCTTGCGTGCCAACATGCTATTAGAATGATTATGATGTGGTATGAGGGGATCGTATCCTCCTTTGAATGTATTGAGTGACTTGACTTGGCACATGTTCACGCATGTAGTTGAATCAAATCAACATAGCCTTCATGATATTTATGTTCATGGTGGATTATATCCTACTCATGCTTGTATTCGGTGTGAATTAATTTTAATGCATGCTTACGACTGTTGTCGCTCTCTCCGTTGGTCGCTTCCCAGTCTTTTGCTAGCCTTCACCTGTACTAAGCGGGAATACTGCTTGTGCATCCAAACTCCTTAAACCCCAAAGTTGTTCCATATGAGTCCACTATACCTTCCTATATGCGGTATCTACCTGCCGTTCCAAGTAAATTTGTATGTACCAAACTCCAAACCTTCAAATGAAATTCTGTTTTGTATGCTCGAGCAGCTCATGTTACAACTAGGGCTGCCTATGTCTTCCATGCTAGGTGGGTTATTCTCACGAGGAGTGGACTCCGCTCCTCATTCACGAGAAAGGGCCGGTAATCGGAATGCCCAGTCCCATGATCCAAAAAGATCAAAGCAAATCAACATAATTAAACAAAACTCCCCCAGGGTTGTTGTATGTTGGAGGCACTCATTGTTTCGAGCAAGCCATGGATTGATGCTTGTTGGTGGTTGGGGGAGTATAAACCTTTACCATTCTGTTTGGGAACTGCCTATAATGCATGTAGTATGGAAGATACAGCCATCTCATAGTTGTTGCATTGACAGTGAAAGTATGCCGCTCAAAATGTTATTCAATCTCTATTTTAAAATCGAGCTCTGGCACCTCTACAAATCCCTGCTTCCCTCTGCGAAGGGCCTATCTATTTACTTTTTATGTTGAGTCATCACCCTTATTATTAAAAGCACCCGCTAGAGAGCACGCTATCATTTGCATTCATTATTATTGGTTTATATTGGGTATGACTTGACTGGTTCTCTTTTACCATGAATTACAATGTTTAGTCAGTCCTTGATCTTTAAAGGTGCTCTGCATTTATGTTTTGCGGTCTCAGAAAGGGCTAGCGAGATACCATTTTGTTATATCATGTTATTATTATTTTGAGAAAGTGTTGTCATCAGAGTTTTATTATTATGACTCGCTAGCTGATTATGCTATTGATATGAGTAATTGTGAGACCTATGTGTTATTGTGAGTATGGTTAGTTCATGATATTTGCTGAAACTTGAATGCTGGCTTTTCATGTTTACAACAACAAGAACAAACAGAGTTGGTAAAAGTTTTTATTTATCACTTTCAGTTTATCAACTCAATTGCTTGAGGACAAGCAAAGGTTTAAGATTGGGGGAGTTGATACGTCTCTAACGTATCTACTTTTCCAAACACTTTTGCCCTTCTTTTGGACTCTAACTTGCATGATTTGAATGAAACTAACCCGGACTGACGCTGTTTTCAGCAGAACTGCCATGATGTTGTTTTATGTGTAGAAAAGAAAAGTTCTCGGAATGTCCTGGAAATCCACGGAGGCACTTTTCAGATTTAATAAGAATTTTTGGCGAAAGAATCAAGGCCAGGGGGCCCATAGGCTGTCCACGAGACAAGGGGGCGCGCCCTCCTATCTCGTGGGCCACCTGGACCTCCTCCGACCTCAACTCCAACTCCATATATACCGTCTCGGGGAGAAAAAAAATCAAGAAGAAAGTTTTATCGCGTTTCACGGCACGGAGCTGCCGCCAAGCCATAATCTCTCTCGGGAGGGCTGATCTGGAGTCCGTTCGGGGCTCCGGAGAGGGGGATTCGTCACCGTTGTCATCATCAACCATCCTCCATCACCAATTTCATGATGCTCACCGCCGTGCGTGAGTAATTCCATCATAGGCTTGCTGGACGGTGATGGGTTGGATGAGATTTACCATGTAATCAAGTTGGTTTTGTTAGGATTTGATCCCTAGTATCCACTATGTTTTGAGATTGATGTTGCTATGACTTTGCTATGCTTAATGCTTGTCACTAGGGCTCGAGTGCCATGATTTCAGATCTGAACCTATTATGTTTTCATGAATATATGTGTGTTCTTGATCCTATCTTGCAAGTCTATAGTCACCTATTATGTGTTATGATCCGACAACCCCGAAGTGACAATAATCGGGATACTTCTCGGTGATGACCTTAATTTGAGGAGTTCATGAATTCACTATGTGTTAATGCTTTGGTCCGATTCTCTATTAAAAGGAGGCCTTAATATCCCTTAGTTTCCACTAGGATCCCGCTGCCACGGGAGGGTAGGACAAAAGATGTCAAGTAAGTTCTTTTCCATAAGCATGTATGACTATTTACGGAATACATGCCTATATTACATTGATGAATTGGAGCTAGTTCTATATCACCCTATGTTATAACTATTGCATGAGGAATCGCATCCGGCATAATTATCCATCACTGATCCATTGCCTACGAGCTTTTCACATATTGTTCTCTGCTTATTTAGTTTTCCGTTGCTATTGTTACAACTACTACAAAATCCCAAAAACATTTACCTTTTCTGTTGCTACTGTTGCCATTATTATCATACCACTTTTGCTACTAAATACTTTGCTGCAGATACTAAGTTATCCAGGTGTGGTTGAATTGACAACTCAACTGCTAATACTCAAGAATATTCTTTGGCTCCCCTTGTGTCGAATCAGTAAATTTGGGTTGTGCTTCACCCTCGAAAGCTGTTGCGACCGCCTACACTTGTGGGTTATTGAAAGTGCTAGTTATCGACTAGAGGGGGGGTGAATAGGCGATTTTTAGGAAAGTCTTCAAAACATGAAAGTTTCAAAGACAAACGATAGAAACAACCTAATTGATATGCAGCGGAAGATAAACTACAACAAGCAAGCCATAATCAAGTATGCAATAGCATTAACGTTTGAAGATTAATAGCAGCTAGGTAGTAGGATCAGGATGGAAGATAGTATGAAGCCAATCAGCAATAGTAGTCAAGCAATGAAGTCAATCGGATAAAACAATAAGCAATGACTTCACGAAGACAAACTCAAAGTAAAGGAGGGAAGAGATAGAACCAGTTGCTTGTTGAGGACACAAGATTTGTTGGACCAGTTCCAGTTGCTGTGACAACTGTACGTCTGGTTAGGGAGGCTGAGATTTAACTCAGAAGACCGTGTCTTCACCTTATTCCCCTTGAGCTAAGGTCACTTAGTCCTCGCCCAATCACTCTGGTAAGTCTTCAAGGGAGACTTCCAAACCTTCACAGACTTCGTTCACTCGGCAATCCACAATGACTGTTGGATGCTCAGAACGCGACGCCTAACCGGCTGGAGGATACACAATCCTCAAGTGTAATAAGTCTTCAGGTCACACAGACAGAAATACTTCAGTGATGCCTAACACTCTTTGGCTCTGGGTGTTTGGGCTTTGTCCTCGCAAGGATTTCTCTCTCTCAAATGCTTCGAGGTGGGTTGCTCTCAAACGACAAAAGCCGTATACAAACTCTGAGCAGCCACCAATTTATGGTGTAGGGGGTAGGCTATTTATAGCCACCAGGCAACCCGACCTGATTTGTCCAAAATGACCCTGGGTCACTAAGGAACTGACACGTGTTCCAACGGTCAGATTTCAAACACACACGACAACTTTACTTGGGCTACAAGCAAAGCTGACTCATCCAACTCTGGATAAGATTTGATCTCATTGTCTTCGCTCGAAGACATAGGATTTGGGTTGAGCATCACTTCAGTCACTCTGACTTAGTTCACTTGGACCCCACTTAACAGTACGGTGGTTCCTATGACTCAACAAAGAAGAAAGGAAACGACGAAACCACACAGTCTTCGCGCTCCATTGTCTTCACGTAATGTCTTCTCATGTCATAGTCTTCAATATGAATATCTTCTCATACCACCATTGTCTTCAATGTCTTCATACATTTTTAGGGGTCATCTCCGGTAGGTAAACCGAATCAATGAGGGACACTACCTGCGTTATCCTGCAATTCTCACAAACGCATTAGTCCCTCAACCAACTTTGTCGTCAATACTCCAAAACCAACTAGGGGTGGCACTAGATGCACTTACAATCTCCCCCTTTTTGGTGATTGATGACAAACTGGTTGAAGTTTTCAACGGGGATAAAGTATGTGAAATTGTAAGAATAGGAATTGTCTTCATAAGTAGCAAGGGCTCCCCCTGAAGATGTGCATATTAATAATTTGCTTTTGGATTGCAAATGCACATGGCAGGTTGTACTTATGGAGATCCACTTCAACTTATGAAGATAATTCATCATGCATGAAATGATATAACAAGTAGAATGACATGCATAATGAAAAATGGACGTCTGTAGGATGATCTAAGTGCGGAAGTTATCATCGCATCAGAGTAAAGCAAACACGTAGCAGAAGTAGCAGACGACCATCAAGTTTAGGTGTTACAACTCAAAGAACCAAATGTATCAAAATGCAAGAGTTGTAAGCACGCAACAAAATATAATGCAACCGCCCATATGAGCCCGCTTGAAGACTATCAGCTCATACGCTTCTCCCCCTTTTGTCAGTAATGACCAAAAAGGTTTGAAGACATAGAGCATCTACTCGTCTTCTTGATGAGTAGGTGAAGCAGCAGGGTCACAAGAACTTGGTGCAGTGTCGATGCGCGCAGTAGTTGGAGGTGGTGAAGTAGCGTCATCTTCATCATCGATTACTCTGGCATTAACTGTTGCCGTGAAGGAGGAATATTCAGAGTCTTCAAGAGATGGAGTTCTTCGTAAGATAGCATTCCGTGGAGGAGTGGAGTCAAACTGAAATATTTCATTGAAGCCATCGTCTTGAAGATCTGCTTCAGCACTAAGCAGGGTCAAACTCTTCCATGATCTCCGGCAAGTTTCATGAGCAACAAAGGCATTCTTGGTGGCAAGGTTGCGAATGCGATTGACATCCACCAAGAGGCTTTGCATCTGTCTCTTGAGCAAAAAGTGATGTTTATCCTGTTTCTGATGAAGGGCCACAAGAAGTTCTCGATCATTGAGAACGCGAGAACGCTTGCGAGGCCTTTGGGCAATGGTGCTTTCAGTGGCTTCAGTGGGCGCTCTGTGAGGCAGACGAGTGTTACCAGCAAATGGATAGATTCATGTTGCTGCTTGAACACCTTCAATAGGCTGAGTGAAGCTTTGGTGCTCGATGTTCTGAAGACAAAGCGGCATCTTGGCAGGGTCAGAATATATAGCATCAACTGACATATCAACTTCTGGTAGAAATATTATATGATTGCGAGCAGAGGGTTGATAGTTGACAGTAGAGTGGCGCTTGATAAGGCGCATGACCCATGGAGCATAAAACTTCCGACCAAAGAGATAAGAACCGGAGGCAGCAAGTTGTCTTATGAAGAATTCCTGAGTGTTGAAGTTGATGCCATTGAGAATATAGAAGACCAAAGTCTTAACAGTTCCTTCAAGCTTGGCCGCTGATGAGTGTCCCTTGACTGGCCATAGAGTTCGCCTGATGATATGATATATGGTTCGAGGCAGATACTCAAGGTCTTCAACAAAGAAATGTGTGGCATATTCAGCGTCAGATGGCAAAGGCTTCATCATGCTTAGCATCTGGCTCATATTGGGTTCTGTCTTATGAAAGATGCTCTCTACAGCATTGTGGTGTAGCTGACAGTCAGGTTCATACAGTTCTCCAGGAGTGTCTAGCCCTGTAAGCTCGATGATGTCCATAGCTTTGGCTTCATGATGAACATTTCCAGTCATCCACTCGAGAACCCATGTCTTGATGTCTCTGTTGTAGCCGCGAATGTGCAGAGTGGCATAGAATTGAAGCAATAGCTCTTCATTCCAATGTTCTTTGTCTGTCACAAAGTGGAGCAGACCAGCATCTCGAAAGCAATCAAGTGCTTCTTCTAAACATGGCAGTCCAGCAATGGCTTCAGTGTCAAGGCGCATATGAGGGAAAATGTGCCCTTGATCATATAACACGCATGAGTAATAGCTTCTCTGTTGATAGCTCCAGAACCTATCTGTTGATATTCTTGGCTTGGAGTAGGGGTTCTTGGCGCTGTCAAAGAAGGTATTGTGGCTTTTGAAGCCATTAGCATTGAAGGACCCGCGGGAGTTGGCAGTACCTGGAAACCTTGGCAACCTGGGCTTTGGCTTCTGCAGTTGAGGCCTATGCTCAATATGATAGTCAAATTGCGGTCCTGAGGCAGAGGGTGGAGGCACCAGAACAGGCCATCGGACAGTAGTGAGCTGACCATGACTGTATGCTTGCTCAATTGTGTGAGGCCTTGGAGGCGGAACAGGAGCAGGGGCAACATCGGAGGCAGGCTGCATGACAGGTGCTTCGGGAGCAGTTGTCATGTTGGCTTCATGTGCAGCATCCTCATTGGCTTCGGGTGCAGCATCCTCATTGACTTTAGGTGCAGCATCCTCATTGACTTCAGGTTCAATAGCCACATTTGCTTCAGGCACAGTTAGTGTAGGCTCCACACTAGCATCAGCCATGACTACGTCACTGGCTGTATTGACGTTGGTGGTGGCAGCCTCAACATTTTCAGCCTCCTCTTGACGAACAGGAAGGTCGGGCACAGACACATTCTGATCATGAACTGCTTCTTCTTCAATCACTGGGGGGGTTGGTACATGCACTTCTTCTTGATTTTCTTCGGCTGATGCAGCCAGAATGTCTTCAGCAGCATGTGCTTCAGACTCGGAGACATTCACAGTTGGAGCAGGTTCAGAAAGTACTTACCGTGCAACAGGTGAATGTTGCACTTCTCCTTCTGGAACGCTCGACAGAGGGACTTCAGGCCTTTGTCCTCTGTGAAGCCTGCGAAGAGCTGGCTTCACTTTAGGAGATGGAGTTGGCTGAGCCTGAACGTCTTCATCCTCTTCTTGCACGTTGGGGGTAGCTTGTTGTTGTTGTAGGGGAGTACTGGGGGAGTCTTGTTCTTGCGGGTGATCAGCCCATGAATCATCCTGTGCAATTGGCGTCAGAGGACAACCAATGCTGCTGAGTTTGCTGTTCGTTCGAATAGGCGATGATACCACATTGTATTCGATCTGAGGAAGAACTTCATCATCTTCAACATTGTCATGATGACCAATGTCTTCAGCAGCGGTGGGTTCAGCTGCTGGAATATCTTCAGCTTCAGGAGCCTCTGTGGGAGCAGGCTCATGCATAGTCATGTGAAGTTCTTGGGATGCAGATCCAGGATGAATCACTGAGATGGGTTCAACAAAAAGGGGCTCCGTGGGAGCAGCTCGATTCTTCTTGGTCTTGCGCTTCTTCTTGGAGGGAGCGGCATCAGAGGCTTTGGTATTCTTCCTCTTTCGAGCTTCTGCCTCTGCAGCCCTCGTTTTCTTCTATTCAGAAGCGGTTGTGGTGACCTTTGGCTTCGAGCCAGTCATGCTACTTGGGAAGATAATACGTGGAGCTTCTTGGCTTGAAGGCGCGGGCTGATCAGCAGGAAACTTCTTCTTTTTCTTTGCAGCCATTCTGGGGTCAATGCCAGGACGGCCAAGTGACTTGCGCTTCTCAGACTCATTGTAGGCAAGCACACACTTATCAGCCAAACTCTTCGTACGCTCGCGAGAGCCTTGAGCTTCTTGGTGCTTCTTCTGAAAAGCTTCTTTAAGCTCATGTAGCATGACCTTGAAGTTTCTGACGTCTTGAACACTGAGCTTGGCCACATGCTTCTTGAATTGAGCCTTCTCAAAATCAATCTTGTTCTTGAGCTCAACGATTCACTGAGCAAGAGCTAGCTCTGAAGCAATGGCGCCATTGAAGGCGACACTGAGGCCAATGGGAAGCTTTAAATCGTCAAAGCTAACATTGGGGGTGTCGAACCATTCATCAATGAAGTTGTGGATGATGGTCACATCAAAGAGAGGCAAGTTGTTGACAATTTCTGCTTCTTCCTTGCTCTTTATCAGCTGCTCAAGAGCATCATCTGCAAGATCTTCATCACTTGACAGATCAATGGGATCGTCGCGCAGAATAGCGGCAGGAGTCAGGGCTTGATCAGTATGCCTGACAAGTTGCTTTTTCTTCTCCATCTTTGCACCTTGTACCAAGATGTAGGAGATGAGGCCATCAAGGTTTGCAAAGGGGCCAATTCTATTTTCTTCAGCTTCACGAGTGCCATCCTCACGGGGAGCAGAGGGACCAGGATTGAAGTCTAATCCCCATGACTTCTTGTTTTCCTTTGCTGAAGACACAGCAAACTGGAAGTTGCGCTTGAAGAGATTGTTGTCGCGACACCAGAGCAATGATGATGGGTCGGCTTCTTCAGGCTGTGGCCCACAGACCATGCAAGGATATAATTCTTGCGCAATGGCTTCAGCTCTGTTCTTGGGTTGAAGGCCTCGATAGAGAATATCACCCCAAGGACTCTTGATAGCATTTTTCTCTGCATATTCCTTGGTGACGAACTTGTACTTGAACCATTCTTCAGCCCAATAGCATCGAATCCATTGGATTCGTGTCTTGCGCTGATGATAAGTCTCATCAGGCAGATCTTTGGATGTTCCTCCTCTGCGCTGTCTGCCACCCTTCCTTGCTGATTTTTCTGCAGCCATGAACTTCAAGTTGAATGGCTTCAATACATTCAGAGGCTTCAGAGATTTACGCTTGCTGGTCAAGCAGGAACTGGCTTTAGGAGAATTGATATGATGCTGTAAGTATTCTGCAAACGAATGCAGACTATGAGAACCAAGGGATTCTCCCACGGACATGTACCTGTGACAGCATTAGAGATGCGAGGGAAGGGGAAGAGGTCATATGCATTCTCAAAAGATTTTGAAGATAAATCAGTTTGAAGACATTGACCTCATGATGCGAAGACATTCACTTATATGTGGTGAGTTGGTTCCAGATTTGTACCAATCCGTGAATAAGTACAAGTGAGGAATCAAACTAGATAGGAAATCTAAGTGAATAGACTAGGCATTATGAGATGCAGATAGAATAGATCTAACATTTAGTAGGCAGAAAATGTTTGGGGAACGTTGCAGAAAATTAACATTTTTCCTACGGTTTCACCAAGATCCATCTATGAGTTCATCTAAGCAACGAGTCAAGGGAGTGAGTTTGCATCTACATACCACTTGTAGATCGCGTACGGAAGCGTTCGAGGGAACGGTGATGATGGAGTCGTACTCGCCGTAATTCAGATCACCGATGATCAAGTGCTGAACGGACAGCACCTCCGCGTTCAACACACGTACGGTACGGGCGACGTCTCCTCCTTCTTGATCCAGGAAGGGGGAAGGAGAGGTTGAGGAAGACAGCTCCAATGGCAGCACGACGGCGTGGTGTTGTTGGTGCAGCAGTACTCCGACATGGCTTCGCCAAGCACGTATGGAGGAGGAGAGGTGTTGGGGAAGGGAGGGGCTGCGCCTTGGCTTGGGTGTTCAACCCTCCCCTCACCCCTCTATTTATAGGGGAAGGGGCAAGGGGGGCCGGCCCCTCTAGATGGGATCTAGAGGGGGGGGGCGGCGGCCAGGGAGGGGGGACTTGCCCCCCAAGCAAGGGGGGCGCCCCCTCTAGGGTTCCCCCCCAAACCCTAGGCGCATGGGCCCAAGGGGGGGCGCCCAGCCCTCCAGGGGCTGGCTCGTACCCCACGCAGCCCATGTGGCCCCCCCGGGAGGGGTGGCCCCTCCCGGTGGACCCCCGGAACCCTTCCGGTGGCCTCGGTACAATACCGATATGCCCCCGAAACCTTCCGGTGTACGTATGACAGCTTCCCATATATAAATCTTTACCTCCGGACCATTCCGGAAGTCCTCGTGACGTCCGGGATCTCATCCGGGACTCCGAACAACATTCGGTAATCACATACAAGTCTTCCTAATAACCCTAGCGTCACCGAACCTTAAGTGTGTAGACCCTACGGGTTCGGGAGACACGCAGACATGACCGAGACGGCTCTCAGGTCAATAACCAACAGCGGGATCTGGATACCCATGTTGGCTCCCACATGCTCCTCGATGATGTCATCGGATGAACCACGATGTCGAGGATTCAAGCAACCTCGTATACTATTCCCTTTGTCAATCGGTACGTTACAAGCCCGAGACTCGATCGTCGGTATCCCAATACCTCGTTCGGTCTCGTTTCAGGCAAGTCACTTTACTTGTACTGTAATGCATGATCCCGTGACCAAACACTTGGTCACTTTGAGCTCATTATGATGATGCATTACCGAGTGGGCCCAGAGATACCTCTCCGTCATACGGAGTGACAAATCCCAGTCTCGATCCATGTCAACCCAACAGACACTTTCGGAGATACCTGTAGTGCACCTTTATAGTCACCCAGTTACGTTGTGACATTTGGTACACACAAAGCACTCCTACGGTATCCGGGAGTTACACGATCTCATGGTCTAAGGAAGAGATACTTGACATTGAAAAAGCTCTAGCAAAACGAACTACACGATCTTGTGCTATGCTTAGGATTGGGTCTTGTCCATCACATCATTCTCCTAATGATGTGATCCCGTTGTCAATGACATCTAATGTCCATAGTCAGGAAACCATGACTATCTGTTGACCAACGAGCTAGTCAACTAGAGGCTCACTAGGGACATGTTATGGTCTATGTATTCACACGTGTATTACGATTTCCGGATAATACAATTATAGCATGAATAAAAGACAATTATCATGAACAAGGAAATATAATAATAATGCTTTTATTATTGCCTCTAGGGCATATTTCCAACAGTCTCCCACTTGCACTAGAGTCAATAATCTAGTTACATTGTGATGAATCGAACACCCATAGAGTTCTGGTGTTGATCATGTCTTGCTCGCGAGAGAGGTTTAGTCAACGGATCTGCGACATTCAGATCTGTATGTACTTTGCAAATATCTATGTCTCCATCTTGAACATTTTCACAGATGGAGTTGAAACGACGCTTGATGTGCCTGGTCTTCTTGTGAAACCTGGGCTCTTTGACAAGGGCAATAGCTCTAGTGTTGTCACAGAAGAGTTTGATCGGCCCCGACGCATTGGGTATGACTTCTAGGTCGGTGATGAACTCCTTCACCCAAATTGCTTCATGCGCTGCCTCCGAGGCTGCCATGTACTATTCTTCACATGTAGATCCCGCCACGACGCTCTGCTTGCAGCTGCACCAGCTTACTGCTCCACCATTCAACATATACACGTATCCGGTTTGTGACTTAGAGTCATCCAGATCTGTGTCGAAGCTAGCGTCGACGTAACCCTTTATGATGAGCTCTTCGTCACCTCCATAAACGAGAAACATGTCCTTCGTCCTTTTCAGGTACTTTAGGATATTCTTGACCGCCATCCAGTGTTCCTTGTCGGGATTACTTTGGTACCTTCCTACCAAACTTACGGCAAGATTTACATCAGGTCTGGTACACAGCATGGCATACATAATAGATCCTATGGCTGAGGCATAGGGGATGACGCTCATCTCTTCTTTATCTTTTGCCATGGTCGGGCATTGAGCCGAGCTCAATCTTACACCTTGTAATACAGGCAAGAACCCCTTCTTGGACCGATCCGTTTTGAACTTCTTCAAAATCTTATCAAGGTATGTGCTTTGTGAAAGACATATGAGGCGTCTCGATCTATCTCTATAGATCTTGATGCCTAATATATAAGCAGCTTCTCCAAGGTCCTTCATTGAAAAACACTTATTCAAGTAGGCCTTAATACTGTCCAAGAATTCTATATCATTTCCCATCAAAAGTATGTCATCTACATATAATATGAGAAATGCTACAGAGCTCCCACTCACTTTCTTGTAAATGCAGGCTTCTCCATAAGTTTGCATAAACCCAAACGCTTTGATCATTTCATCAAAGCGAATGTTCCAACTCCGAGATGCTTGCACCAGCCCATAAATGGATCGCTGGAGCTTGCATACTTTTTTAGCATTCTTAGGATCGACAAAACACTCCGGCTGCATCATATACAGTTCTTCCTTAAGATGCCCGTTAAGGAATGCCGTTTTGACGTCCATCTGCCATATCTCATAATCATAGTATGCGGCAATTGCTAACATGATTCGGACGGACTTAAGCTTCGCTACGGGAGAGAAAGTCTCATCGTAGTCAATCCCTTGAACTTGCCGATAACCCTTAGCGACAAGTCGAGCTTTATAGATGGTGACATTACCATTCGTGTCCGTCTTCTTCTTAAAGATCCATTTGTTTTCTATCGCTCGCCGATCATCGGGCAAGTCAGTCAAAGTCCATACTTTGTTTTCATACATGGATTCTATCTCGGATTTCATGGCTTCTAGCCATTTGTTGGAATCTGGGCCCACCATCGCTTCTTCATAGTTCGAAGGTTCACCGTTGTCTAACAACATGATTTCCAGGAGAGGGTTGCCGTACCACTCTGGTGCGGAACGTGTCCTTGTGGACCTACGAAGTTCAGTAGCAACTTGATCCGAAGTACCTTGATCATCATCATTATTTTCCTCTTCAGTTGGTGTAGGCATCACAGGAACATTTTCCTGAGCTGCCCTACTTTCCCGTTCAAGAGGTAGTACTCCATCGAGTTCTACTTTCCTCCCACTTACTTCTTTCGAGAGAAACTCCTTTTCCAGAAAGGATCCGTTCTTGGCAACAAAGATCTTGCCCTCGGATCTTAAGTAGAAGGTATACCCAATGGTTTCTTTAGGGTATCCTATGAAGACGCATTTTTCCGACTTGGGTTCGAGCTTTTCAGGTAGAAGTTTCTTGACATAAGCATCGCATCCCCAAACTTTTAGAAACGACAGCTTAGGTTTCTTCCCAAACCATAATTCATACGGTGTCGTCTCAACGGATTTAGAAGGTGCTCTGTTTAAAGTGAATGTAGCTGTCTCTAGAGCGTATCGCCAAAATGATAGCGGTAAATCGGTAAGAGACATCATAGATCGCACCATATCCAATAGAGTGCGATTACAACGTTCGGACACACTGTTTCGCTGAGGTGTTCCAGGCGGCGTGAGTTGTGAAACGATTCCACATTTTCTTAAGTGTGTACCAAATTCGTGACTTAAATATTCTCCTCCACGATCCGATCATAAGAATTTTATCTTTCGGTCACGTTGATTCTCTACTTCATTCTGAAATTCCTTGAACTTTTCAAAGGTCTCAGACTTGTGTTTCATCAAGTAGACATACCCATATCTACTCAAGTCATCTGTGAGAGTGAGAACATAATGATATCCTCCGCGAGCCTCAACACTCATTGGACCGCACACATCGGTATGTATGATTTCCAATAAGTTGGTTGCTCGCTCCATTGTTTCGGAGAACGGAGTCTTGGTCATTTTGCCCATGAGGCATGGTTCGCATGTGTCAAATGATTCATAATCGAGAGACTCTAAAAGTCCATCAGCATGGAGCTTCTTCATGCGCTTGACACCAATGTGACCAAGGGCGGCAGTGCCACAAGTATGTGGGACTATCGTTATCAACTTTACATCTTTTGGTATTCACGCTATGAATATGTGTAACACTATGTTCGAGATTCATTAAGAATAAACCATTGACCATCGGGGCTTGACCATAAAACATATCTCTCATATAAATAGAACAACCATTATTCTCGGATTTAAATGAGTAGCCATCTCGTATCAAACGAGATCCAGATACAATGTTCATGTTCAAACTTGGCACCAAATAACAATTATTAAGGTTCAAATCTAATCCCGTAGGTAAATGTAGAGGTAGCGTGCCGACGGCGATCACATTGACTCTGAAACCATTCCCGACGCGCATCGTCTCCTCGTCCTTCGCCAGTCTCCGCTTATTCCGCAGCTCCTGCTGTGAGTTACAAATATGAGCAACGGCACCGGTATCAAATACCCAGGAGTTACTACGAGTACTGGTAAGGTACACATCAATTACATGTATATAAAATATACCTTTAGTGTTGCCGGCCTTCTTGTCTGCTAAGTATTTGGGGCAGTCCGCTTCCAGTGACCCTTCCCCTTGCAATAGAAGCACTCAGTTTCAGGCTTGGGTCCATTCTTTGACTTCTTCCCGGCAACTGGCTTACCGGGCGCGGCAACATCTTTGTCGTCCTTCTTGAAGTTCTTCTTACCCTTGCCCTTCTTGAACTTAGTGGTCTTATTGACCATCAACACTTGATGTTCTTTCTTGATTTCAACCTCTGCTGACTTCAACATTGAAAATACTTCAGGAATGGTCTTCACCATCCCCTGCATATTGTAGTTCATCAGAAAGCTCTTGTAGCTTGGTGGGAACGACTGAAGGATTCTGTCAATGACCGCCTCATCCGGGAGGTTAATGTCCAGCTGGGACAGGCGGTTGTGCAACCCAGACATTTTGAGTATGTGCTCACTGACAGAACTATTTTCCTCCATCTTACAACTATAGAACTTGTCGGAGACTTCATATCTCTCGACCCGGGCATGAGCTTGGAAAACTATTTTCAGCTCCTCGAACATCTCATATGCTCCGTGTTGCTCAAAACGCTTTTGGAGCCCCGGTTCTAAGCTGTAAAGCATGCTGCACTGAACGAGGGACTAATCATCAGCACAAGACTGCCAAGCATTCATAATGTCTTGGTTCTTTGGGACGGGAGCGTCACCTAGCGGTCCTTCTAGGAAATATTGTTTCCTGGCAGCTATGAGGATGATCCTCAGGTTCCGGACCCAGTCCGTATAGTTGCTGCCATCATCTTTCAGCTTGGTTTTCTCTAGGAACGTGTTGAAGTTCATGTTGACATGAGCGTTGGCCATTCGATCTACAAGACATATTTTGCAAAGGTTTTAGACTAAGTTCATGATAATTAAGTTCATCTAATCAAATTAATATAATGAACTCCCACTCAGATTGGACATCCCTCTAGTCATCTAAATGTTACACGATCCGAGTCGACTAGGCCGTGTCCGATCATCACGTGAGACGGACTAGTCATCGTCGGTGAACATTCTCATGTTGATCGTATCTTCCATACGACTCATGTTCGACCTTTCGGTCTCCGTGTTCCGAGGCCATGTCTGTACATGCTAGGCTCGTCAAGTTAACCCTAAGTGTTTTGCATGTGTAAAACTGTCTTACACCTGTTGTATGTGAACGTAAGGATCTATCACACCCGATCATCACGTGGTGCTTCGAAACGACGAACTTTAGCAACGGTGCACAGTTAGGGGAGAACACTTCTTGAAATTTTTGTAAGGGATCATCTTATTTACTACCGTCGTTCTAAGTAAACAAGATGCATAAACATAATAAACATCACATGCAATTATATAATAGTGACATGATATGGCCAATATCATATAGCTCCTTCGATCTCCATCTTCGGGGCTCCATGATCATCTTCGTCACCGGCATGACACCATGATCTCCATCATCATGATCTCCATCATCGTGTCTTCATGAAGTTGTCACGCCAACGACTACTTCTACTTCTATGGCTAACACGTTTAGCAACAAAGTAAAGTAATTTACATGGCGTTCTTCAATGACACGCAGGTCATACAAAAATAAAGACAACTCCTATGGCTCCTGCCGGTTGTCATACTCATCGACATGCAAGTCGTGATTCCTATTACAAGAACATGATCTCATACATCACAATATATCATTCATCATTCATCACAACTTCTGGCCATATCACATCACATGACAATTGCTGCAAAAACAAGTTAGACGTCCTCTAATTGTTGTTGCATCTTTTACGTGGCTGCAATTGGGTTCTAGCAAGAACGTTTTCTTACCTACGAATAACCACAATGTGATCTTGTCAACTTCTATTTACCCTTCATAAGGACCCTTTTCATCGAATCCGCTTCAACTAAAGTGGGAGAGACAGACACCCGCCAGCCACCTTATGCAACTAGTGCATGTTAGTCGGTGGAACCGGTCTCACGTAAGCGTACGCGTAAGGTTGGTCCAGGCCGCTTCATCCCACAATACCGCTGAAGCAAGATAAGACTAGTAGCGGCAAGCAAGTTGACAAGATCTACGCCCACAACAAAATTGTGTTCTACTCGTGCAATAGAGAACTACGCATAGACCTAGCTCATGATGCCAGTGTTTGGGGAACGTTGCAGAAAATTAAAAAATTTCCTACGGTTTCACCAAGATCCATCTATGAGTTCATCTAAGCAACGAGTCAAGGGAGTGAGTTTGCATCTACATACCACTTGTAGATCGCGTATCGGAAGCGTTCGAGGGAACGGTGATGATGGAGTCGTACTCGCCATAATTCAGATCACCGATGACAAAGTGCTGAACGGACAGCACCTCCGCGTTCAACACACATACGGTACGGGCGACGTCTCCTCCTTCTTGATCCAGCAAGGGGGAAGGAGAGGTTGAGGAAGACAGCTCCAACGGCAGCACGATGGCGTGGTGTTGTTGGTGCAGCAGTACTCCGACAGGGCTTCGCCAAGCACGTACGGAGGAGGAGAGGTGTTGGGGAAGGGAGGGGCTGCGCCTTGGCTTGGGTGTTCAGCCCTCCCCTCACCCCTCTATTTATAGGGGAAGGGGCAAGGGGGGCCAGCCCCTCTAGATGGGATCTAGAGGGGGGGCGGCGGCCAGGGAGGGGGGACTTGCCCCCCAAGCAAGGGGGCGCCCCCTCTAGGGTTCCCCCCCAAACCCTAGGCGCATGGGACCAAGGGGGGGGCGCCCAGCCCTCCAGGGGCTGGCTCCTACCCCACGCACCCATGTGGCCCCCCCCCGGGAGGGGTGGCCCCTCCCGGTGGACCCCTGGAACCCTTCCGGTGGCCCCAGTACAATACCAATATGCCCTCGAAACCTTCCGGTGTCCGTATGACAGCTTCCCATATATAAATCTTTACCTCCGGACCATTCCGGAACTCCTCGTGACATCCGGGATCTCATCCGGGACTCCGAACAACATTCTGTAATCACATACAAGTCTTCCTAATAACCCTAGCGTCACCGAACCTTAAGTGTGTAGACCCTACGAGTTCGGGAGACACGCAGACATGACCGGGACGGCTCTCAGGTCAATAACCAACAGCAGGATCTAGATACCCATGGTGGCTCCCACATGCTCCTCGATGATGTCATCAGATGAACCACGATGTCGAGGATTCAAGCAACCTCGTATACTATTCCCTTTGTCAGTCGGTACGTTACAAGCCCGAGACTCGATCGTCGGTATCCCAATACCTCGTTCAGTCTCGTTTCCGGCAAGTCACTTTACTCGTACCGTAATGCATGATCCCGTGACCAAACACTTGGTCACTTTGAGCTCATTATGATGATGCATTACCGAGTGGGCCCAGAGATACCTCTCCGTCATACGGAGTGACAAATCCCAGTCTCGATCCATGTCAACCCAACAGACACTTTCGGAGATACCTGTAGTGCACCTTTATAGTCACCCAGTTACGTTGTGACATTTGGTACACACAAAGCACTCCTACGGTATCCGGGAGTTACACGATCTCATGGTCTAAGGAAGAGATACTTGACATTGAAAAAGCTCTAGCAAAACGAACTACACGATCTTGTGCTATGCTTAGGATTGGGTCTTGTCCATCACATCATTCTCCTAATGATGTGATCCCGTTGGCAATGACATCTAATGTCCATAGTCAGGAAACCATGACTATCTGTTGACCAACGAGCTAGTCAACTAGAGGCTCACTAGGGACATGTTATGGTCTATGTATTCACACGTGTATTACGATTTCCGGATAATACAATTATAGCATGAATAAAAGACAATTATCATGAACAAGGAAATATAATAATAATGCTTTTATTATTGCCTCTAGGGCATATTTCCAATAGAAACCACTTTCGGTAAGTAGGATGAATCTATGAAGATCAAAAAGGTGGTAAAAATAGAGTTATAATTACCGCACAAAGAACTGCTAGATGGGAAGAATGAGAGACCGAGCAGTTCAGCCCACCGTGCCCTCACTTGGCGATGGAGGACACCTACGACGACGGCAGAGAGAAAGATGTCCACGGCCGGCGTGAGGACGGCGTCGGAGAAGTTGTTGCAGCTAAGCGCTTCGTCGCCGGCGTCGTCGTGAGCTAGCGGTGGCGCTAGGGTTTTGACGAAGGTGGAGAGGTGGAAGAAGGATTTCTTTACCGCAGGGGACACGTATTTATAACTAGTTGTGCGGCACAGCGCAATTACTCAGGTGCCCCTATCTGTTCACATCCGTGGGACACATGGCAAGCATGCAACATACATAGAGTTGTCCCATGTTCACACGCCCACCAGGCATGTCGGAGAGTTGTGCCGGCTTCTCCGGATATAGACAATAAATATGAATCATTTAAATAGAACTTAATGTTTGTCTCTGTGTCTTCTGCTGACAGGGATGCAAAGAAGACATTCGACAGTTTCATTAGAATGCATATGATTTGGACAGATAGAGTTTGAGATAGTAAGCATAGAGAGATTAGGGTCCGATCACATTCACTTAGTTCAAAAGATTCAACTTGAAGACATAGCTATAAGTGAATATTGTAGAGGACAGAACGCTAGTATATATATATATATATATATATATATATATATATATATATATATATATATGCAATCAACTCATCATAGCGTAGAAAATCATGAGGATAAATAGAAACTGAAGACAAACCAAATGTGAAGTCTTTGAAAAAATAACGCCATGAGTGAAACACTTCAAACAGAGAAATTTGGTGGTGGCGTTACCCACCGTATAGGAAGTATTAGACCCAGACACGGCGCACAATTATCGTGGCGCTCCGAAGTCAAATTCCATGTTAATGTATTCACATTCAGAGTGTAAATCTTCATTGATTGAAGATATACATTACTTTGTGTGTTGCACATCTAAGTCATCAACATGCATAAGTGTTAGAATGTGTGCCTGATCACAGGACATTCGAGGATTCCAAGATATTTAGCTCACACCGTAACTTGCAAAACCTTTTCTCGTCCAAGGGCTTTGTGAAGATATCTGCCAGTTGCTCTTCAGTGTTGACGTGCATGATATCTATATCTTTCTTCATAACATGATCTCTGAGAAAGTGATGACGTATTTCAATGTGCTCTGTCTTTGAATGCTGGACTGGATTGTTGGCAATCTTGATGGCACTTTCGTTGTCGCAGAAGAGAGGGACTTGCTTCAGATCAATGCTATAGTCCTTGAGAGTTTGCTTCATCCACAGAAGCTGAGCACAAGAAGATCCAGCAGCAATGTATTCAGATTCAGCAGTTGAGAGTGACACATAGTTCTGCTTCTTTGAAGACCAACAAACAAGTGATCGACCGAGAAAATGACATGTGCCTGATGTAGACTTGCGATCCACTTTGTCACCAGCATAATCAGCATCCGAGAATCCAACCAGATCAAACATTGAGCCCTTTGGATACCATAATCCTAGTGTTGGGGTGTAAGCCAAATATCGAAGAATTCGCTTCACAGCTAAGTGATGCAATTCCTTTGGTGTCGCTTGGAATCGAGCACACATGCAAACACTAAGAATAATATCTGGCCTAGATGCACATAAATAAAGCAAAGAACTAATCATGGAGCGGTATACCTTTTGATCGAACTCTTTACCATTGTCGTCGGGACCAAGATGGTGCTTGGCTAGCATTGGCGTCGTGTAGCCTTTGCAGTCTTCCATTCCAAACTTCTTCAGACAATCTTTGAGGTATTTTTCTTGAGATATGAAGATGCCATTTCGTTGCTGACGAATTTGAAGACCAAGGAAGAACTTCAGCTCTCCCATCATGGACATTTGATATTGCTCTTGCATCATGTACCCAAACTCATCACTGTACTTCTGGTTGGTGCAGCCGAAGATTATGTCATCCACATATATTTGGCACACAAACAGTTCACCATCATATGTCTTCGTGAAGAATGTGGGATCGAGGGATCCAGGTTTGAAGCCTTTGCTCTTCAGGAAGTCTTTGATTGTATCATACCAGGCACGAGGAGCTTGTTTGAGGCCATACAGTGCTTTGTTCAGTTTGTACACCATATCAGGATGTTTTGGATCTTCAAAGCCAGGTGGTTGTGCAACATATACTTCTTCTTCAATCTTGCCATTTAGAAATGCACTCTTTACATCCATTTGATATAGCAAGATGTTGTGATGATTAGCATTGGCTAGCAGTATGCGAATAGCTTCAAGCCTAGCAACAGGAGCAAATGTTTCATCAAAGTCAATTCCTTCAACTTGAGTATATCCATGCTCATCTTGCTTGTTTCGATATATCCACTTTGTTCCAATAATGTTATGCTTGCGAGGGTCAGGTCGCTTGACAAGTTCCCAAACATTATTCAGCTTGAACTGTTAAAGTTCTTCTTGCATGGCTTGACACAAATGAAAAATGCCCACATAAATTTGCTAGCTGTGTTGCTCTTGAGCGAGTGAGCGGACCAGTTGCATTGATGTTGTCAATAATCTTCTCTATTTGAACTTCATTTGCAACACGAGGATGAACAGGACGAAGATTCTGCTCTGGCTGATCATTGTCATCATTGGGAGAATTGTCTTCGGTCTGAGCATTGTCTTCAGGTTGATTTGGTGCAGAGATGATAAGTTCCTCTTTAGGCTGTGCTTCAGAGGGCATGATCTCACCAGTTCCCATCAACTTGATAGATTCACAGGAAGGAGCTTCATCAAGTGTACTTGGCAGAATTTCTCTTTGTGAACCATTGGTTTCATCAAATCGCACATCCACTGTTTCAACAATTTTGTAGTGGAAGAGGTTGAAGACTCTGTAAGAGTGTGAATCCTTTCCATAGCCAAGCATGAAGCCTTCGTGAGCTTTGGGTTCAAATTTTGACTTGTGATGGGGATCCTTGATCCAACATCTAGCACCAAAGACTCTGAAGTAGCTGACATTTGGCTTCTTGCCAGTGAGGAGCTCATAGGATGTTTTTCCCAGAAGCTTATGGATGTAGACACGGTTGATGATGTGACAAGCTGTATCAATGGCTTCAGGCCAGAACTTTCTTTGTGTCTTGTACTCGTCAAGCATTGTTTGAGCCATCTCGATGAGGGTTCTCTTCTTGCGCTCTACAATGCCATTTTACTGAGGTGTGTATGGAGCAGAAAATTCATGAGTGATTCCCATTGTATCCAGATAAAGATCAAGCCCGGTGTTCTTGAATTTAGTGTCGTTATCACTTCTGATATGCTTGATCTTGACACCATAGTTGTTCATTGCTCGATTGGCGAATCGTCTGAAGACATCTTGTACTTCAGTCTTGTAGAGAATTATGTGCACCCATGTGTATCTTGAGTAGTCATCAACAATGACGAAGCCATAGAGACACGCCGTTGTTGTGAGGGTGGAGTAGTGGGTAGGTCCAAATAAGTCCATGTGAAGCAGCTCGAAGGGTTGAGATGTTGTCATGATTGTCTTCGAGGGATGCCTGGCCCTTGTCATCTTTCCAGCTTCGCAGGCACCACATAGATGATCTTTCTTGAACTTGACACATTCGACGCCTATGACATGCTTCTTTTTTACGAGAGTATGCAAGTTCCTCATGCCAGCGTGCCCCAGCCTTCGATGCCAGAGCCAGCATTCTGAAGCTTTACCAAGAAGACATACGGCAAGTTTTGGACCTGATGAGAAATCTACCATGTATAGATCACCTTTCCTATACCCTTCAAAGACTAGAGATTTGTCAGATTCCATTAGTACAAGGCAACGATATTTTCCAAATATCACAATCATGTTTAAGTCACAAAGCATTGAGACAGACATTAAGTTGAATCCAAGCGATTCAACAAGCATCACTTTATCCATGTGTTGATCCCTTGAGATTGCAACTCTACCTATACCCAATACTCTGCCTTTACCAGTGTCAGCAAATGTGATTTTACTCTTGTCGGATGGACGTAAGGTTGAGCCATGAGAAGACTTTGATCACCAGTCATATGATTAGTGCATCCACTGTCAATAATCCATTCTGAAGCTTTTGGTGACATGCCCTACAGTGCAGTTAGGAGGATAGGCTTCACAAGGTATGTTGTGAAGCATAAGCATTTTACACACACATGGATTATCACAGTTTAGATCAAGATTAGCACACAGTATGACAGATAAGAGATTCATATGTGGAATTCATAGTAAGTCATTTTATCATGCGTCCCTTTATGTTTTAGGTCCCCAGCAGTTATATCGGACGCCATTGATTGCTGGCTGGAGACCACATTCTGCAAAAGAGAGTTAGTTCTTCTTCACCACCCACATTTTCAGGGGTGGCTTAGAAGCAATGAGTCTAAGTGCAGCATCTGATAATTTCGGCTTTGAAGCCCTAGCAAATAGCCTTGCAGGAGATGAATGATACTCATGTGAATAAGCAGAGAAGTTCTTAGTTCTATGAACATATCGATTTGAAGACACACGCTCATATTCATGAGTCTGAGTATGATTTCCCTGCAAAACATTGGCGTTAGGGTGACTCAAGTGAGTCATGTGCTCGCAAGTAGCCGTTGGACCATATGATGCCTTTGGTCTGGGGTTTGTCTTCTTCACTGGTGGTGTCATGATGACATTCACTGGAAGATTCTCAAGGCAGCTTTTGGGTACCCAGATCTTCTTCATAGGAGGTCCATTCCTGCAGTTAGTACCAGTATACCTGGCAAACACTTCACCATTCTGATTTTTGAACAGTTTATAGTTTGCATCAAAGGATTCATCAATAATAATAGGATTAGCACAGGTAAATCCAGATAAAGTGGATGGATCCACTGAAGGTTCCTTTGCAGCAACCCATGTGGTTTTAGGATACTGCTCAGGCTTCCAGTAGGAACCATCAGCATTCATTTTCCTCTCGAAACCAACACCCTCTTTCCTAGGGTTTCGGTTCAGAATCTGCTTTTTGAGGACATCGCAGAGAGTCTGATGTCCCTTCAAACTTTTGTACATCCCTGTTTTAAGCAATGTCTTCAACCTAGCATTTTCATCAGCAATACTAGTGGTATCCTCCGCAGAGGGGTTAGTAACCACATCAGTAGTTGAAGACAATGAAATAGCAGCAGCAGTGGAACATTCAGCAACAGATGTAGCGTTATCACGCTCAATGCATTTTAAACATGGTGGTTCGAATCCATCCTGAGCGGGACTGATCTGTTGAGCGCGAAGTGTCTCATTCTCTGCTTGAAGATCTTCATGAGTCGCTTTCAATTTCTCAAGCTCTTGCTTCCTTTGAAGATAATCATAGGAGAGCTTTTCATATGTGGTTGAGAGCGTATCCTGAAGATTTTCAAGTTCTTGGTACTTAGCATGAAGATTTTTTATGTCTTCTACTAAGGACTTTGAACGTGTCATTTCCGCGTCCAACAGGTCATCGCTTTTGTCTAACAGTTTTTGAGTATGTTCCATAGCCCTTTGTTGTTCAGTTGCAATTTTAGCAAGTGTTTTGTAGCTGGGTTTGGATTCACAATCAGATTCATCTTCACTTGAAGTTTGAAAGTAAGCATCGCGAGATTTTACCTTGGCACCACGTGCCATGAAGCAGTAGGTGGGAGAAGAATCGTCTTTGTCATTAGCTTCAGCGTTGGTGTGCACGTCATTGCCTTCAGTGTTGAAGATAGACTTGGCGACATAGGTTGTAGCTATAGCCAGACTTGCAACGCCAGGGTCAGACTCCTCACCAGACTCCACCTCCGCCTCCTCCGAAGCAGACTCCTCCTCTGAATCCAATTCCTTGCCAACAAAAGCACGAGCCTTGCCAAATGAGCTCTTCTTGTATGATGAAGACTTCGAAGAAGATTTTGAGGATTTCTTCTTCTTCTTGTCATCAGAATCATATTCCTTGCTCTTCTTCTTCTTCTTCTCATTGTCCCACTCAGGACACTCAGATATGTAGTGACCAGGTTTCTTGCATTTGTGGCAGGTTCTCTTCTTGTTGTCATGAGTGGAAGCTTCATCATTTCTTGAGCTGGATCGTGAAGACTTTCTGAAGCCCTTCTTCTTGGTGAACCTCTGGAACTTCTTCACAAGCATGGCAAGTTCCTTTCCAATGTCTTCAGGATCATCAGAACCACAGTCAGACTCTTCTTCTTCAGATGAGGAAACAACTTTTGCCTTCAAAGCACGAGTTCGGCCATAGTTGGGGCCATAAATATCTCTTTTCTCAGAAAGCTGGAACTCATGTGTGTTGAGCCTCTCAAGTATATCAGACGGATCGAGTGTCTTGAAGTCAGGACATTCTTGTATCATGAGGGCAAGGGTGTCAAAAGAGGTGTCAAGTGATCTCAGCAGTGTCTTGACAATTTCATGCTTGGTGATCTCAGTGGCGCCGAGAGCCTGAAGCTCATTTGTGATGTCGGTGAGGCGATCAAACGTGAGCTGGACATTTTCATTGTCGTTTCTCTTGAAGCGATTGAAGAGATTGTGAAGAACACTGATTCTTTGGTCTCTCTGTGTAGAGACGCCTTCATTGACCTTGGACAGCCAGTCCCAGACTAGCTTTGATGTTTCCAGAGAACTCACACGGCCATACTGTCCTTTGGTCAGATGACCACAGATGATGTTCTTTGCAGTCGAGTACAGTTGAATGAACTTCTTGACATCAGTGGGGGTGACACATTCACCAGTTTTGGGAACGCCGTTCTTGACGACATACCAGAGGTCGAATCAATGGCTTCAAGATGCATGCGCATCTTATTCTTCCAGTAGGGATATTCAGTTCCATCGAACACGGGGCAAGCAGCGGAGACCTTGATTATCCCTGTAGTCGACATAGTTGAAACTCCAGGTGGTTAAACCGAATCACACAGAACAAGGGAGTATCTTGCTCTGATACCAATTGAAAGTGCTAGTTATCGACTAGAGGGGGGTGAATAGGCGATTTTTAGGAAAGTCTTCAAAACATGGAAGTTTCAAAGACAAACGATAGAAACAACCTAATTGATATGCAGCGGAAGATAAACTACAACAAGCAAGCCATAATCAAGTATGCAATAGCATTAACGTTTGAAGATTAATAGCAGCTAGGTAGTAGGATCAGGATGGAAGATAGTATGAAGCCAATCAACAATAGTAGTCAAGCAATGAAGTCAATCGGATAAAACAATAAGCAATGACTTCACGAAGACAAACTCAAAGTAAAGGAGAGAAGAGATAGAACCAGTTGCTTGTTGAGGACACAAGATTTGTTGGACCAGTTCCAGTTGCTGTGACAACTGTACGTCTGGTTAGGGAGGCTGAGATTTATCTCAGAAGACCGTGTCTTCACCTTATTCCCCTTGAGCTAAGGTCACTTAGTCCTCGCCCAATCACTCTGGTAAGTCTTCAAGGGGGACTTCCAAACCTTCACAGACTTCGTTCACTCGGCAATCCACAATGACTCTTGGATGCTCAGAACGCGACGCCTAACCGGCTGGAGGATACACAGTCCTCAAGTGTAATAAGTCTTCAGGTCACACAGACAGGAAGACTTCAGTGATGCCTAACACTCTTTGGCTCTGGGTGTTTGGGCTTTGTCCTCGCAAGGATTTCTCTCTCTCAAATGCTTCGAGGTGGGTTGCTCTCAAACGACAAAAGCCGTATACAAACTCTGAGCAGCCACCAATTTATGGTGTAGGGGGTGGGCTATTTATAGCCACCAGGCAACCCAACCTGATTTGTCCAAAATGACCCTGGGTCACTAAGGAACTGACACGTGTTCCAATGGTCAGATTTCAAACACACACGGCAACTTTACTTGGGCTACAAGCAAAGCTGACTCATCCAACTCTGGATAAGATTTGCTCTCATTGTCTTCGCTCGAAGACATAGGATTTGGGTTGAGCATCACTTCAGTCACTCTGACTTAGTTCACTTGGACCCCACTTAACAGTACGGTGGTTCCTATGACTCAACAAAGAAGAAAGGAAACAACAAAACCACACAGTCTTCGCGCTCCATTGTCTTCACGTAATGTCTTCTCATGTCATAGTCTTCAATATGAATATCTTCTCATACCACCATTGTCTTCAATGTCTTCATACATTTTTAGGGGTCATCTCCGGTAGGTAAACCGAATCAATGAGGGACACTACCTGCGTTATCCTGCAATTGTCACAAACGCATTAGTCCCTCAACCAACTTTGTCGTCAATACTCCAAAACCAACTAGGGGTGGCACTAGATGCACTTACAATTATCACACGTCTTGTCGAATCAGAGATCATGTCCCCTTATCATGGGATACTCATCAATATGGGTGTGGGTAACCCAACCGCGCCATCAACACGGCGCTTGGGGGATAAGCGAGTTTCTAGGGCAAGTTGGGAGGCGCATGGTTTCTACCGCCTTTATAAAGAGATAAGGATTCCCCTTTTTCACCCACGCCTTATTCTTCCTCTGCTCATCCATTCCCTCTCGCTCGAGCTCCAGCGCCCAAGCTTTCACCTTCTCCGCAAAGTCATTCCGAACATGTCCAGAGCGGGAGGCAAGTGGATGGTCTCCTCCGTTACAGAGGAGGACATCACGAATATTCGGGAGGCCAGATACCTGGCTACAAACATCGCGCACCGGCTTTCGGTCGAAGGGCAGATCATCCCTACCCCGAAACCCCAGGAAAGGGTAGTGTTCCTCTCTTACTTTGTCCGCGGACTGGGATTCCCCCTCCACCCATTCGTCCGCAGGCTTATGTTCTACTACGGGCTGGACTTTCATGATCTGGCCCCCAACTTCATCCTCAACATCTCGGCGTTTATCATCGTGTGCGAGGCCTTCCTCCGTATAACGCCCCACTTCGGCCTATGGCTGAAGACCTTCAACGTGAAGCCAAAGGTGGTGGGCGTCCAGCAAGTGGAGTGTGGGGGCGCCATGGTGGGCAAGATGCCCAATGTCACCTTGCCCGAAGGCTCCTATGTGGAGACCGTGAAGGGGTGGCAATCAGGGTGGTTCTACAACACCGAGCCGTGCGACATCAACTGGGCGGCGACCCTCGAATTTCGATCCGGCGTCCCCATGCGGCTCACCTCCTGGAAAGAGAAGGGCTTAGCCTGGGGCTCAGTGGTGGAGCTGACCAGACTCCAGACCTGCGTCCAGAGTATGATAGGCAAGAAAATCAAGCTTGTCAACATGGTCCAGGTCATGCTCATCCGCCGAATCCTTTCGTGTCAAAGACGGGCCTATAATTTGTGGGAGTTCGACCCGGCCGAACACCAGATGCTGCAAGAGCTCTTCGACATGACGCATGAAGATGTCTGGAAGGTGCTCTTCAAGGCCACCGAGGTCCCCCCCACCCATAACCGAAGATTGCGGACTCAACGCAAAACTCCAAGCCCATCCGGTGAGTTTTTATATTTTTGTAAGATGTGCCTTTTACTAGCACATCCGCGGGAGGAAACTAAGCCTCCATGATGATTTATTCAGGACTGGGTATCGATAGCGGAGCGGATTGACTGTCCGGCTCCGCTACCTAAAGATCAACCATCACCTCTCCTAACGAAGATGATGTTTCCGGCGCCCTATGAGGTGTCGAAGAAGAAGGCCAAGAAGAAGGTCGCTGGGACCAGGAAAGGTCTCCGGCGCAAGGTGGCATAGGACGTGACTTCTGAAGACACCAAGGCGCACTCCTCCAACGAAGACGAGGAGGAGGAAGAGGAAATCCCCCCCCCCAACCGGGGGGGGGAGAAGAAGAGGAAGGCCGCCCCATCTGGGGAGGCCGAGGTGTCCAAGAAGGGAAAGACCTTCCTTCCGGACCACTCCACCACAGCCACCTACAGCGGCGAGGAGTGGTTGCCCAGGGACAAGCCCCTGGCTAAGTCGTAAGTATCCGGACACTATAATACTTCTAGTATGTTTTGGTTTATTGCTTATTATCATGCCAAACATGCATATGCAGTCCGGCCAAATCCCACATCGATGTATCTTCTTCGGATGGGTCTATGGGCCCGTCGGGGATGAATAGCTATTCACTCCCGACAGCCTCCTCCCCCAGGCCCGCGGACGACACCGAGGTGTTGTCTCAGACGATACCGGACCAAGGGGAGATATTTCTGGAGATGCCCCAGGCGAAATCCCAGTCGCCGGGCACATGGGGAGAAGACCCCCATGGACTCCGATAATGGGGGCCGCAGCAAGTCTGGCCCCCAGCCGGATACCTAGCCGGAACCCCCAATGGTTCCGGATTCAGGCAGGCAGCCTCTCTCTAAGGGGGGCGAGCCGCCTATGCTGATGACCTCTGTCCATCCAGAGGCATCGGACAACTTGCTAGAAGCGCTTTGCGGCACTTCCATTGATGAAGAACACCGTACCATTATGAGTACGGTGATTGAGAAGGTCCGGTCTGCCAAAAGCGGATTGACTGAAGCCTGCGCCAGCCTCCTAACAGGCTTTGAGGTAAGTAATAAAATTGTAAGAAAATATCACAGTATAGATAGTAGCCCCTGATGCTCTGTTTGGTGTTCGTAAAGAAAGGCCGAAAAGAGGATCAAATAACATCCACAGGAGTCTAACAAAAGATGTCTATGTGAATAAGCAGGCGTCGCTGCTGGCCACTACAGCTCGTACAGCGGAGGTCTCTGGGCTGAAGCGGGACCTGGAGCGGACCGAGGGAGAGCTTAGCCTCGTGAAGAGGCAACTCGAGGAAAACAAAGGTACACAATACCCCATCTGTATATTTATAAAGGAAAAATTGTGGCTGGTAATAGAAGCGTCATGAACTTCAATAGGGGCCACGACCAAAGTGGCGGCCCTTAAGAAGGCGCTGGTCGAGGCCGAAGACAAAGCGGCCAAGGAACGCGCCGAGCGCGAGAAGCAAGAGGCTCGGGTCAACAAGGTCCAGCAAGAGCTCTAGGATTTCATCCAGAAATACGAGTCCTTGGAGCGTGATTCTAAGACTCAAGAGTCCGAGCTTGCTAAGGCCCTCCAGAGCACGCAAGACACCAAAGATGAAGCCCAAAAGGCCCTCTAGGAGATTCAGGCGGTCAAGAAGATTGTGGCGGGTAAGGCATTCATTATGCAAAGCAAGCATGTGAAGGAGACTTTTCTTTTACTTACCCGAATTTGGAGCTCTCTAGGAGCGTTCGCAGATCTACCGCGCAGCATATCTGATGCCGCAGAGTTCTACCGAGCCAAAGAAGGGAGCTCGTCAGAGAAGTAGTTCTAGTCTCAGTATCTTGGGACAGAACATCCAATGCCCTTGAGCGACCAGCTGAAGCAACTAGTCGAACTACACAAGGCGGCCGACCTGGCCATGAAGGACCTCATAGTCCGGCTGTGGCATGCCGAGTCTTTGCCCAACAGCTACTTCGGCCTCGTGAAGCGGCTTGTAAATGGCTGCCCGCGGCTTGAAGTCATAAAGCGGTCAGTTTGCATTGAAGGTGCACTCATGGCCTTCGCCCGTGCGAAAGTGCACTAGGTGGAGATGGATGCCGAGAAGCTGATGACAGAGGGGCCACCGAAGGGCAAGGAGCACCGCCATCCCGAAAAGTATTATGACAGTGTCCTGAAGGGCTCCCGCCTTGTGGCGGAGCAATGTGCTAAGGATGTAATCTTTGAGTGAATGTACTCATTTTATCCTGTAATATGAAAACAAGTTCATTTGAGCAATATAACGCCGGTTGATTTAAAAATTTACCTTGTGTGCGGCCGCTTACAAAATTTGAGAGTTGGCCAGTCGTCGGCTTCTGCCCCCATGTAACTAGTACATGGGTGTTCGGGATATATCTAAACACTCTTTATCTAATTTTTTTGGTCCTTTAAGGAGGTGTTTAGTGCAACAAACAAGGCAACCAGACTATACAGCTTTATTGTAACGCACGGATAATTAGGCTACAGTAAAACTCTCATGATGATGCCATGTCATCTATGTTACTGTTGCTAATCAAGTGGTAGTTCCAAAAAAATTGCAAATTCAAAAATGAATTAGTGGCAAACACCCAAAGTTTTCAAAGGTCAAGACAAAAATGTTCGGTGGGTGCCAAATATTGCACTGGTAATTATTGTGGAGAAAACAATTTTTTAGAGAGTGCCTAAATATTTTAAAGTGAAATAAAACAGAAAAGAAAAATAAAGAAAAGAAAAGTAAAAGAACCCCCCCCCACTCGACCAGGCGGCCCAGCTCATAGGCTAGACCGGCCTAGCTTGCCTACCGCCGGCCCAGCCCCCCTACCTCGTCTCCTTTCCTGTTCCCCCGACCCGGGTCGGAACAGGGGCGCGTTGCCACCGGACCCCCTCGCCGGTGTCGAGGAGAGGATAAGGCCGCCACGCCCCCCCCTCCTCGATCCCGCCTCCCACTCGCCCCCACTCTCGCCCTCGGTTCCTGCGCCACTCCCTCACCCCTCAGATCCACCTCGCCACTCCCCCTCGTTCCAAATCACAGCCGAACGCCACCGCCGCCATGGCTCCGGCCTAGCCACGGCCACCGTGCCCACCTCGCCGCCCCTCTGTGTCCCCAAGGGCAGCCGTCGTCCGCTGCCTCGACCGGTGCATCCCGTTGGAGTTTGGAGCCACCGCAACGCCCACGATGCTGTCGTCTTCCTCCTCTGCTCCGACGAACTTCGCCGCCGAATTCGCCTCCCCGAGCCCTCCCTGAGCCCACTTAAGCACACCTGCAGGAGCAACGTGAGCATGCCCTTCTTTCCCCTCTCTTTCCCGAGCATTTCCGCCATCGTAGCTCCTCCTCCATGCCGTGCCCGAACGCGGCCTCGCCCGAGCTCGTCGCCGGCGTGGCCACGGTGACCATTTGGTCCAGTGCGTGCCACCGTTCCGCTTCTCGCGTCGAGTAGACACTGTAGATGCCTCACGCTGCTCGTTTACCGTGCCGCTCGTCGTCCGTCCCGCTCGTCGCTGGTGACGCTGCGACCCTCCTCCGGCCACGCCACCGCCACCACTAGATGCGCCTCGACACGCTCGTCTGTCTGGTCCCAAACCCGCCTCGTTCGAACACCCCGTTGCGCGATCCCCGTCCGCACCCAAACTGCCATCTGTCGCGCTCGTCACCGGCGACAATTCCGACCACCCCCGCCGACGTGCTCCCGTCCATCGGACGCGGCGCGAAGAGGTCGTTCTAGAGAGCCTGGCCGCGCCTGATTTGGTGCCCCATAGGCGAAACCTGAAGGTCGCCGGGGTTTGGCCGCTGCGCGCGAGCTCGCCGGAGCTACTCCGGCGGCTCCGCTGAGCTGGCACCCCGGGGGTCCACCCCTGGGTCACTGCCTGTGGGCCTAGGGGCCCCAACTGGCCACGTTGACCTAAGTCAACTTCGCTGATGTGGCAGCTACTGCCACTGACATGCGGGCCCCATGCCATAAAATGAATAAAAACAAATAGATAATCTGCTAATTAATTAAATTAATTAATTAAAGCCTAATCTCTCACTGCTTACTGGGCCCCACTTGCTAATTAACCCAATTAATTAGTCTAAACCCCCCTGTTAGTGCCCTGTCAATGACATGTGGGTCCCACTGGACCCACCTGTCTGGTTTGACTAGTCCGCTGACCTGTTGACCAGCTGACGTCAGCATTGCATCATGCTGATGTCATAATTCCTTTTTGTTAAAAAAGTAAATTCCACTAGATGATTTAAAACTTTAGAAAAATATATAAAATAATCCATAACTTGGATGAAAACACTTTCTACATGAAAGTTGCTTAGAATGACGAGACGAATCCGGATACCCAGCCCGTTCGATCACCACACACCCCTAACATTTCGAACACGCAACTTTCCCCCTCCGGTTCTTCTCTCCAAAAACGTGAAACACTGGGAATACTTTCCCGGATGTTCCCCCCTTCGCCGGTATCACCTGCTACGCGATTAGGCCCCCCTAAAAACGCTCATTGTCATGTCATGCATCATCATGCATATGTTTGCATTATATTTATTGTTTCTTCCCCCTCTTCTCTCGCTACACTTCGATACCGACGCTGCTGCTGCCCAGTTCGACTACGGAGTTGAAGACCCCTACTACTTGCCAGAGCAACCAGGCAAGCCCCCCCCCCTTGATCACCAGATATCGCATATTCCTCTCTATACTGCTTGCATTAGAGTAGTGTAGCATGTTACTGTTCAGTTACTCCTATTCTGTTGCATAGCCTGTCATTGTTGCTATAGTCATTGATACCTTACCCGCAATCCTAAATGCTTAGTATAGGATGCTAGTTTATCATCATTGGCCCTACATTCTTGTCAGTCTGCCTTGCTATACTATTGGGCCGTGATCACTCGGGAGGTGATCACGGGTATATACTATATACATACTATGCAGATGGTGACTAAAGTCGGGTCGGCTCGTTGAGTACCAGCGAGTGATTCATGGATTGGGGGCTGAACGGACCTCTGTCCCGACGGCCCTCTGTGTGGATCTTTGTGGTGGAGCGACAGGGCAGGTTGAGACCACCTAGGCGAGAGGTGGGGCTGGCCCTAGTTAGCGTTCGCGGTTGCTTCATAATAACACGCTTAACAAAATCTTGGTATTTGATCTGAGTCTGGCCACTGGCCTATACTCACTAACCAACTACGTGGGAAAGATATGGGCACTCGACGTCGTGGTATCAGCCGAAGCCTTCATGACGTCAATGACTGAGCGGCGCGCGCCAGATTGGACCGCGTAACGTGAATTCCTTTGTAATGGAGGTTGCTAGGTCTACTTCTGGCCGCCCACGCAACATGCAGGTGTGCTAAGGGCGATGGGCCCAGACCCCTGTGCACCTAGGTTTAGACTGGCGTGCTAACCTCTCTGTTGGCCTAGGTGGGGCTGCGATGTGTTGATCTTCTGTGGCCGGGCATGACCCAGAAAAGTGTGTCCGGCCAAATGGGCTCGAGCGTGTTGGGTTATGTGGTGCACCCCTGCAGGGAAGTTTATCTATTTGAATAGCCATGTCCCTCGGTAGAAGGACGACCCAGAGTTGTACCTTGACCTTATGACAGCTAGAACCGGATACTTAATAAAACACACCCAGACAAGTTCCACAGACAACCTGGTGATCGCTTTTCCATAGGGCGACGAGGGGAGAATCGCCGGGTAGGATTGTGCTATGTGTTGCTACTTGGAGGACTTCAATCTACTCTCTTCTACATGCTGCAAGACGGAGGCTGCCAGAAGCGTAGTCTTCAGTAGGAATCGCTATCCCCCTCTTATTCTGGCATTCTGCAGTTCAGTCCACTGATATGGCCTCCTTACACATATAACCATGCATATGTAGTGTAGCTCCTTGCTTGCGAGTACTTTGGATGAGTACTCACGGTTGCTTTGCTCCCTCTTTTCCCCCATTTTCCTCTTCTTCCCGGCTGCCGCAACCAGACGTTGGAGCCCAGGAGCCAGACGCCACCGTCGATGACGACTACTAAGCTGGAGGCGCCTACTACTACGTGCAGGCTGCTGACGACGACCAGGAGTAGTTAGGAGGATCCCAGGCAGGAGGCCTGCGCCTCTTTCGATCTGCATCCCAGTTTGTGCTAGCCTTCTTAAGTCAAACTTGTTTACTTATGTCTGTACTCAGATATTGTTGCTTCCGCTGACTCGTCTATGATCGAGCACTTGTATTTGAGCCCTCGAGGCACCTGGCTTGTATTATGATGCTTGTATGACTTATTTATGTTTTTAGAGTTGTGTTGTGATATCTTCCCGTGAGTCCCTGATCTTGATCGTACACGTTTGCATGCATGATTAGTGTACGATTTGAATCGGGGGCGTCACAAGTTGGTATCAGAGCCGACTGCCTGTAGGAATCCCCTTCCACACTCCTTGGATGAAGTCGAGTCTAGAAATTACAGAACTTTTACTAGCATGGTTGTGTGCCTTACGGGCCCACGTCACCTTTGGGTGGTATTAGGATCTTTTACTTCTCGACCTTTACTTTGGGGCTCTGAACTCTCTTCTACTCAGGTTAAACGAATTTACTAACTCTGACATTAGGATCCCGTTACCATGTTCACCCCAAAGTTGGATAAGCCATAGTTATTCTGTAGGATAGTATTTTGAATAGTACCCACATTGTCATTTGACTCCATTGAAACATCTTTGTTTTCAGACGGAACCCACGAGGCAGGTCGTGCGCCACACGGCGGCCATTGGTGCCTCAGGATCACCTGCTGTGCTAGCTGAGATGATGACCTATCTGGGTTATCGCTGGCACCCTGAGTACACCGTCTACGAGGAGTACCAGGACTTTAACCAGGAGCAGTACCGTGCCATCGTCCACCTCTACTCTCGGGAGTATGAGTCCTCTACCATGATGCACACCGCTCATGGCGTTGGAGTGACCATGGAGATGGCAGTCCACGATGCTGCTCATGCTGCTCTGACACGTCTTTGTGGAGAGTATCGGGCGTTGGACACTTCCCCTTTCAGGCACATTCCTATCGCATCTGACATTGGTGCGGAGGGATACTACACTGTTGCCTACTCCACCGTCACCCGAGAGCCCTTCCACCATCAGAACCTGGTTCTGCATGCTGATGGGCTGGACCGAGCTAACAGAGCTCTTCGCCATGAGTTGTACACCACTCGTCAGCACCTTTACAGGGCTCTGACGCTGTTGCACCCCTTTGTCCGATCTGGACAGCTGCCGCGTTCTGCGATCTACCCAGCCAGGACTGTGATGCCCCACGATGTCGGTTGGCCAGAGGTGGGAGGCTACTCTCCCGCACTTCGTCCTCTTCTGCCACCTGAGCGTCGGGTTCTACAGCAGAGTATTCGCGATCCCCAGGCTGCTGACATGGAGGACCATTCGTTGCCTCACTACCAGCTGCCAGGCTACGACTACCTTCACAATACCTCCTGGGACTGATGTAGTCTTGCTTATTAGTATTAGATGCATTCGCCGCGAGCCTGCGTGCCGCCTATGATGACTTAGTCTATGTACTGAACTCTGTGTACTGAACCCTATGTCCAACCCCTTTTGTAAGTTATGCCGACTACTATGTAGTATCTGTCGTGCTCCTTTCATTATGCATGTTTCATCATGTATGATTCTTATCTATGCAAATTTCTCAATGCTGAACTACCCCTGTTATATATTAGCAGGATGGTTAGCCCAGCTGGTCATGGTCGTGGCGACAACACCCCACCACCGCCTGAGTACATGGCTGGTATGGTCCAACAGCTCGAGATGAATCGCCAGTTCATGGAGAATACGATGGCTCAGTTCCCTCGCCCCAATATGAACGAGCAGCCAGCCCAAGTGACTCTGCAGGATCTCATGCGCCTCAACCCAACCATGTACCGCAGCTCAACTCAGCCGCTGGATGCTGATGACTGGCTCCATGACATCACCTATGAGATGGAGTCTGCTGATGTAGCCCCTGCCCACTATGTCACCTTTGCTTCCTTCTTTTTGAAGGGACCCGCAGCTCAATGGTGGGACAGCCACAGGCGTACTCTGCCAGTTGGGACAATCATCACCTGGCCAGACTTTCAAGCTGCCTTTCGTGCCCTCTTCATTCCTCAGGGGATCATGGATAGGAAGAAGCGTGAGTTCTGCAACCTCACCCAGGGCAACAAAACCGTGGAAGCTTATCAGCGGGAGTTTCTGGACTTGTCCCGCTATCCTTAAGAAGACATTGCAACTGATGCACGCAGACAGGAGAAGTTCCATGACGGCCTTCAAGCTGACATCAAGCTCGCACTTCTAGTGCATGACTTTGCCGATTTCGCCACCTTGGTGAACAAGGCCATCAATGTCGAGACTGGTCTGCAGGAACACCAGAGCTCTCACAGGAGCAACCGTTACACGGGCTCATCTTTGGGCCCGCCCTCGCAGAAGCGTAAGATATGGATCCCGAACAGCATGTACCATCCAAATGCACCTGCCCCAAGGCAGACCTTTGCTGCACCTTGTCTGCCTCCTCCACCATCTAGGCAGCCAAGGCTTCCAGCTCCACCACCCGGAGCACCTGTTCCCACTCCCAATAATGGTTTGTGCTACAAGTGTGGTCAACCAGGTCACCTTGCCAGGAACTGCTATCAGAATCAGAACCAGAATCAACTGGCCCTTCCAGTATCTAGTCGTGGAAACAACCAGGCCCGTAACAACAATGCCAAGTCCTATGGTCGTGTTCATGCCAACCACGTTGATCTCAATGAAGCTCAAGACCAGCCTGCTACCATGATGGGTACTCTTCTCCTAAATTCAGTACCAGCATCCGTTTTATTTGATATAGGTGCATCGCATTCATTCATGTCAGAAGATTTTGCATGCTTGCACGACATTAAATGTGAGGACATGAACACCTCGCTATTAGTGCACACCCCTGCGGGCCAATGTCAGACCCCCATGATTTGCAACGACGTCCCCGTTGAAATCGAAGGACTGGAATTCCTTGTCTCTCCCATCGTACTGAAGTCCTGTAGCATTGATCTCATTCTAGGAATGAATTGGTTAAAAGCGCATACTGCTTCTATCGTTTACGCCACCAAGATCGTCCATCTACTACACCCTTCTGATGAAATAATAAGCTACAATGCTCGACTGGTTCAGAATGCCGAGGCAAGGCTCTATGCATTGAATGCATTGAACGCTGCACCACTCGAGGGCATCGAAAACATTCCCATTGTGCGTGAATTCCTCGACGTCTTTCCTGAAGAACTTCCTGGGATTCCCCCTGTTAGAGCTGTCAAATTCATCATCAACTTGAAACCAGGCACCACTCCTATAGCCAAACGACCTTACAAGATGCCGCCGCATGAACTCATTGAGCTTAAGGAGGAAATCGACAAATCTCTTCGAAGTGGTTTCATTCGCCCAAGTTGCTCTCCTTGGGGAGCACCTTCTCTCTTTGTCAAGAAGAAGGATGGGACAAACCAATTGGTCCAAGACTACCGCCCTATTAACCAGGCTACCATTCAGAACGAATATCCTCTTCCTCGGATCAATGATCTATATGATCAACTGGCTGGTTCGTCAGTGTTCTCTAAACTCGACTTGAGATTGGGTTACCACCAGATCCGTGTTCATGAAGAAGATATCCCGAAGACCGCATTTGTGACTCGCCATGGATCATACGAGTACACCATCATGTCTTTTGGATTAAGAAATGCTCTAGCCACCTTCTCTCGTCTGATGAACTATATCTTTATGGAATACTTCAACAAATTTGTCGTGGTTTATCTGGATGATATCCTTGTATATTCCAAGAATGAAGAAGAACATGCTGAACATCTTCGTCTTGTTCTGGAAAAGCTTAGAGAGCATCAACTCTATGCCAAGTTCTCCAAGTGTGAATTCTGGCTCCCCGAAGTAACCTATCTTGGGCATGTCATCTCTAAGGATGGTATTGCCGTCAACCCTGAACGAGTTCAGGCTATTCTCATTGGACTCCTCCAAAGAATATCAAGCAAGTCAGAAGTTTTCTCGGACTCGCCAGCTATTGCCGTCGATTCGTCGAGAACTTCTCCAAGATCGCTAGACCTCTGACTAACCTGCTTCATAAGGGCTTCAAGTTTGTGTGGACAGAAAAGTGTCAGGAAAGTTTCCAGGCACTCAAAGACAAGTTGAACTCTGCCCCAGTGCTTGCTCCTCCAGATACTAAGAAGGACTTCGTCATCTATTGCGATGCTTCACGTCAAGGCCTTGGCGCTGTCCTAATGCAAGAGCGCAAAGTGATTGCTTATGCCTCTCGTCAATTGCACCCTCACGAAGAGAACTATCCAGTTCACGACCTCGAGCTTGCTCCTGTTATCCATGCACTGAAACAGTGGTGACATTACCTTCTCGGTAATCATTGCGAGATCTTCCCCAACCATCAAAGTCTGAAGTATCTGTTTACTCAACCAGACATGAACCTCCGTTCAGCAGAGATGGATGGAGATTGTTGCAAATTTTAACCTGGGTATCTCGTATACCCCAGGCAAGGATAATGTAATGGCTGATGCCTTGAGCCGCAAGTCTTAATGCAACCACCTCCAGGTTCACAAAGTTCAGCCCTCGCTTGTTGAAGAATTCAGAAAGCTGAAACTCCATATCGTTCCTCCCGGTGCACTTGCTCCCCCTCCTCCAGAGTTTCGCAAGATGAACCTCCACGTTGTTTCCCGGGGTTCTCTAAATACCATAGTTGCTAGACCAGATCTTGTGGACACCATCAAATAGATACAGAAATGTGACGATGAAGTCGAGAGGATTAAACATTATCTCGCAGAAGGAAAGCCCTCATTCTTCACTGTTGATGACACGGGCACCTTATTCTTCAAAGGTCGCCTAGTGGTACCGAGTAAGAGGGAAAACCTGAATCTGACTCCAAAGGTTATGAAAGAAGCTCATGATACCCCTTTGTCTATTCATCCCGATAGCACCAAGATGTACCAATACATTTGTCAGAGATTCTGGTGGTCTAATATGAAGCAAGATATTGCTTGTTATGTTGCTGAATGTGACGTTTGCCGTCGTATCAAAGCAGAACATCAAAGGCCTACTGGAACTCTGCAACCTATCTCTATTCCTGAATGGAAATGGGACCATGTTGAAATGGACTTCGTTACTGGGTTCCCCAAATCGCAGAAAGGTAATGATGTTGTTCTTGTCGTCATTGACCGGCTTTCAAAAGTTGCACATTTTCTGGCTGTCAAAGAAACGATCACAGCTAGTCAGTTGGCAAACCTCTACATGTCCAGAATTGTCTTGCTTCATGGTATTCCACTGGTTATCAGTTCAGACCGTTGCAGTTTATTCACTTCAAGATTCTGGGCAAGTTTCCAAGAAGCTATGGGGACTCATCTGTCTTTCAGCATTGCCTTTCATCCTCAGTCGCAAGGGCAAGTTGAACGTGTCAACCAAGTTCTCGAAGACATGCTTCGAGCTTGTGTTATTTCCTTCAGCAAGAAATGGGAGGAATCTCTCCCGTATGCCGAGTTCTCTTATAATAATAGCTATCAAGCTAGTCTGAAGATGGCCCCTTCGAAGTGTTATATGGACGAAAGTGTCGAACCCCTCTGAACTGGTCAGAAACTGGGGTACATCCACTCTTTGGTCCGGATATTATCCAACATGCTGAAGAACAAGTCCGCATTATTCGCGAGAATCTCAAGACTGCTCAGTCGCGTCAGAAGAGTCAGTATGACCGTAAACATAAGGACATGGTCTATCAGCCTGGCGAAAAGGCCTATCTTTGAGTTACACCAATGAAGGGTGCTCACCGCTTCGGGATCAAGGGCAAACTAGCTCCTCGCTATATTGGCCCATTCACTATTCTTGAAAGGCGTGGAAAAGTGGCATATCAACTGGAGCTTCCGCCAAACCTTTCTCAGGTTCACGATGTGTTCCATGTGTCACAACTCCGCCGCTGCTTCAAGGACCCAATCCGAGCAGTGGATCATGAAGTGCTCGAATTGCAACATGACCTCTCCTATAAAGAGCATCCGGTCCGCATTCTCGACCGAGCTGAACGCCGCACATGCCAGAAGGCGATCAAGTTCCTCAAAGTCCAGTGGTCGCACCATTCTGAAGATGAAGCCACTTGGGAACGCAAGGATCGCCTGCGTGATGAATACCCCGCACTGTTCCCTTCTACCTCCTAAATCTCGGGACGAGATTTCTTGTGGTGGAGGAGAATTCTAATGCCCGTATAATTAGGCTACAGTAAAACTCTCTTGATGATGCCATGTCATCTATGTTACTGTTGCTAATCAAGTGGTAGTTCCAAAAAAATTGCAAATTCAAAAATGAATTAGTGGCAAACACCCAAAGTTTTCAAAGGTAAAAACAGAAATGTTCGGTGGGTGCCAAATATTGCACTGGTAATCATTGTGGAGAAAACAATTTTTTAGAGAGTGCCTAAATATTTTAAAGTGAAATAAAACAGAAAAGAAAACAAAAAGAACCCCTCCCACTAGACCAGGCGGCCCAGCTCACAGGCCAGACCGGCCCACCTGGCCCAGCTTGCCTACCGCCGGCCCAGCCCCCCTGCCTCGTCCCCCTTCATGTTCCCCCGACCCGGGTCGGAATAGGGGCGCGTTGCCACCGGACCCCCTCGCCGGCGTCGAGGAGAGGATAAGGCCGCCACGCCCCCGCCTCCTCGATCCCGCCTCCCACTCGCCCCCACTCTCGCCCTCGGTTCCTGCGCCACTCCCTCACCCTCAGATCCACCTTGCCACTTCCCCTCGTTCCCCATCGCAGCCGAATGCCACCGCCGCCATGGCTCCGGCCTAGCCACGGCCACCATGCCCACCTCGCCGCCCCTCTGTGTCCCCAAGGGCCGCCGTCGTCCGCTGCCTCGACCGGTGCATCCCATTGGAGTTTGGAGCCACCGCAACACCCACAACGACACCGTCTTCCTCCTCTGCTCCGACGAACTTCGCCGCCGAATTCGCCGCACCGAGCCCTCCCCGAGCCCACTTAAGCACACCTGAAGGAGCAACATGAGCATGCCCTTCTTTCCCCTCTCTTTCCCGAGCATTTCTGCCGTCGTAGCTCCTCCTCCATGCCGTGCCTGAACGCGGCCTCGCCCGAGCTCGTCGCTGGCGCGGCCACGCTGACCATTTGGTCCCGTGCGTGCCACCGTTCTGCTTCTTGCATCGAGCAGACGCCATAGACGCCTCACGCTGCTCGTTTAGCACACCGCAACTTCGAACCCGACAACGACTGAACTCCGCCGTCCGCCCCGCTAGTCGCCGGTGACGCTGCGGCCCTCCTCCGGCCACGCCACCGCCACCACTAGATGCGCCTCAACACGCTCATCTGTCTGGTCCCAAACCCGCCTTGTTCGAACACCCCGTTGCCCGATCCCCGACCGCACCCGAACTATCGTCCGCCGCGCTCGTCGCCAGCGACCATTCCGGCCACCCCTGCCGGCGTGCTCCCCTCCATCGGACGCGGCACAAAGAGGCCGTTCCGGAGAGCCTGGCCACGCCTGATTTGGTGCCCCATAGACGAAACCCGAAGCTCGCCGGGGTTCGGCCGCTGCGCGCGAGCTCGCCGGAGCTACTCCGGCGGCTCCGCTGGGCTGGCACCCCAGGGGTCCACCCCTGGGTCACTGCCTGTGGGCCTAGGGGCCCCAACTGGCCACGTTGACCGAAGTCAACTTCGCTGACGTGGCAGCTACTGCCACTGATATTCGGGCCCCATGCCATAAAACGAATAAAAACAAATAGATAATCTGCTAATTAATTAAATTAATTAATTAAAGCCTAATATCTCACTGCTTACTGGGCCCCACCTGCTAATTAACCCAAATAATTAGTCTAAACCCCCCAGTTAGTGCCCTGTCAATGACATGGTGGTCCCACTGGACCCACCTGTCTGGTTTGACTGGTCAGCCGACGTGTTGACCAGCTGACGTCAGCATTGCATCATGCTGATGTCATAATTCCTTTTTGTTAAAAAAAGTAAATTCTAGTATATGATTTAAAACTTTAGAAAACTATATAAAATAATCTGTAACTCGGATGAAAACACTTTCTACATGAAAGTTGCTCAGAATGACGAGACGAATCCGGATACGCAGCCCGTTTGATCACCACACGCCCCTAGCATTTCGAACATGCAACTTTCCCCCTCCGGTTCTTCTCTCCAAAAACGCGAAACACCAGGAATACTTTCCCGGATGTTTCCCCCCTTCGCCGGTATCACCTACTACCGCGATTGGGCCCCCCTAACAACGCCCATTGTCATGTCATGCATCGTCATGCATATGTTTGCATTATATTTATTGTTTATTCCCCTCTTCTCTCGCTAGACTTCGATCTCGATGCCGCTGCTGCCCAGTTCGACTACGGAGTTGAAGACCCCTCCTACTTGCCAGAGCATCTAGGCAAG